>NW_010177924.1:0-41585 GCF_000695765.1 Mesitornis unicolor | reverse complement strand
AAGGCCAAGTGCTGGGTCCTGGACTTCGGTCACAATAACCCTATGCAGCGCTTCAGGCATGGGTTGAATGGCTGGAGCTGCCATGCAGAAAAGGACCTGGAGGTGTTGGTGGACAGCAGGTTGACCATGAGCCAGCAATGTGCCCTTGTGGCCAAGAAGGCCAATGGCATCCTGGGGTGTATCAGGAGGGGGGTTGTTAGTAGGTCGAGAGAGGTTCTCCTTCCCCTCTACTCTGGCCTGGTGAGACCACATCTGGAATATTGTGTTCAGTTCTGGGCCCCTCAGTTCAAGAAGGACAGGGAATTGCTTGAAAGACTCCAGCACAGAGCCACAAAGATGATGGAGGGAGTGGAGCACCTCCCTTATGAGGAGCGACTGAGGGAGCTGGGTCTCTTTAGTTTGGAGAAGAGGAGACTGAGGGGTGACCTCATTAATGTTTATAAATTTGTAAAGGGCGAGTGTCAGGAGAAAGGAGCCAGGCTCTTCTCAGTGATAGCCAATGACAGGACAAGGGGCAATGGGTGCAAGCTGGAGCATAGAAGGTTCAATCTGAATGTAAGGGAAAACTTTTTTACTCTGAGGGTGACAGAGCACTGAACAGGCTGCCCAGAGAGGTTGTGGAGTCTCCTTCTCTGGAGACATTCAAAATCCACCTGGACGTGTTCCTGTGCAACCTAGTCTAGGTGATCCTGCTCTGGCAGGGGAGTTGGACTGGATGATCTTTCAAGGTCCCTTCCAGCTCCTAACATTCTGTGTGATTCTGTGTGATTACAAAATGTGCAAAGCGCTAGGGAGTTTAAGATGTTTGCACTATACTGTTTTAGTCAGTACTCTGAATATCAGTTCAAAGATAATGTAAATTACACTGTAAGAAGATCAAATGGCCAAATATAAGATTTGACTGATGTCTCTCATTGCTGGAATGTCAATGACAATATATTGTCAATATATTAAAGTATTCCATACAAGGAAGCAGCAGCTTGCCAACATTATATCAGAAGTCATCAAAACTCAAGCAAACTGTGTTTTGACGTATGAGGTGGGTTTGGTTTGGTTTGGTTTGGTTTGGTTTGATTTTGAATAGAAACACTAGAAACATCTACTGCAAACCATTAGCTCTGTTGGAAAAAGACGAAAAAAATCCCAATTTCAAGATGCTTTAAAGTACAATATAACAAAGTCAAATGAAATAGTAATGGTCTACATATCCACTGGTATCACACAGTCACACAAACATGCATCAGAGAGATTCCTAAGTTATAAAGGAGCTCTCCTTGTGGTTGTGGAAATTGAGATTACATCTGGAGGAAAAGGTATTCTGAATTGATTTTAAAAAAAATTAAATTCCCTGAGAATGCACTAATAGGAGAGCGCTATACAAGTAACTGTGAAATCAGCAAGGATATAAAATTAGATTCTTTATTTAAAATAATTCACAAAATTACTGTGTGAGCTAATTAAAGAAGACTAGAGGGAATTTTATTGCTTGGAGTGTTAAAAATTAGAGTGGATAAAACACTAGGGGGCCTGTTCAAAAATCTTTGAAACCTTTTGAAGTCATCAAAAGCCTGTCCCTTGAATTTCAGTGGGTTTTGAGTCAGCCATAGATAGTTGAGCTAAAGGAATTACCCTTCATTGTTAGGATATGCAAGTACATCGCCTGAAAGTGTTTTCCATTTTCTGACTTACACATTTCTCAGTGTAGGAGAGTATGAAAACTTAAGTTTTATTTTTGTCCCAGAACAAAATTGGTTGCAATATGAATAGAATTGAAAATAGATTTCTCACTTATATGATATAAGGTTATGTATTTCCGTGTTTCTCAGTATTAATAAAAGATATGAACTATGTTCTTCGCTAAAATTTGAGGTCTTTCACTAGCCGAGGTACACAGAAAGCAGTAAATTTTTCAAGCATAAAATTACTGCTTAAGAAAACTTAGTAACTGAACTGGGAGTCAATAAGAAATGTAATTTCTCATTATCATCACTAATTAACTAGGTTGTGAAGAAGCGTGGATTCTAATATGGAACCTAACAGGAGGGAACCATCTACTTCTCCATAAGTTTTTCATTAGGTATTTGAACATTTTATAATAAAAGTTTTAAAACACTTTAAAATGGATGAGTACATTCCATTAGACTTGCATATTCATAACTCAGTTTTTCTTTCAGTAAAGACCAGAAAAGTCCACGTGAAGCATAACTTCTACTCCTGTAAATCTTGCAAAACTGTATTATACATAAGAATATCAGCATTCAAAATTCAGTTATTTTCCTTGCAGGACAAGACTCCATCAGGCTGTTTGTGCAGATATGCACATATATTTATATTTGCATGTGCAGAGGCGTGCATGTGTTCCCTAAAAGGCCAGCTGGGTGCAATTACTCTCCCACTCATTAATGTAACATCAGAACTGGATGCAAGTGTTAGCTATGGTTTTGGAGATGTCTCTGAAATCAGTGTAAATTCTGACCTTTAGCTATTGCATACTGAGTAACAAACCAAACTCAAGAGCAAAAGCACTGGCCAAACACCAGCATCTGTACCTGTGTTAGTGTCCAATGGCATCTGCCTTGTTCTATGGAGCCACATCCATGTGAAATTACAGCAAAAGGAATGTTGCTGATACCTGCTTACTCAAAATCTTGTCTGAGGTAGATCTGCTACAGATCTCCTAACTATTCCAGTTCTGTCTAAGTTGTCATTAATTTGTCTGTCTATATAACTAAATTTCATAGCTTCTAGCAATCTAAACAATAAGACTAGCATATCCATCTTTAAGGTAGTTATAAAGATGGCAATTTGGTCTGCCTTATATATAACATAAAGTTCAGAACTAAATTTATAGCCTTTTTTTGGTCATAATTATCCACTCTGTATGCTTACTGATTTGTCCAGCTAGTTATGCTAAGATGAAAATTTCATTGGTCAAGCAGCACCATTCATCTGTATCTTCTTTAACTAAATCAGCTCTTCATGGTTAATAGAAACACAAGGATAAATTATATATATTTCAGCCAGTCAGAAAATCAGGTAAGATCTCCAGTATACTGGGTTCTATTACTTGTTATAGAAGGAGCCACAACTTTTTAAAGTTGACTTCAGATTAAAATGGCACTCTAAGAACGTAGCTGTGAGAAGAAATAAATGGAATTTACTGTAGTCCAAGATCTGTATTGCACAATCAGTATATTTTTCCCCAGAGTTATAAGAAACAGTGCTTTTTAGTTACCAAAGACTGAGTTCACATTTTAAAATGCCTAAAAATTTGCACTTAAAAAAAGTCCAAGTTGATCCATTGAAATTTACAAGTTCTATTCATCCCTGAAGTGATGAATTTGTGTCTCTAATACTTGAATAATCCATTCAGTGTCTTTCACTGAAGCAAAACCAGGTAAACAAAGAAGTGGAGCTGAAAAGCCAAGACAATTTTAAAAATATCTGTATGCATCATTAAATTGTAACAGCAGAGTATTTACTGTTCGCATTTTATTATATATGTAGTTCTCAGTGGGAAGTAAACATTAGCTTTTTTTCCCAAAGATTAAGGACATTCTGCCCAGTAGTTTGATCTGTTTAATTATTGTGTTCCACAGACGAGGTCTGCAGACAGAAAATACTCCCCAAAACCTCCCTCTTCAGTCTGTCTTACAATTTAATTATTCTATAATGTATTCATTGGCATAAAAGACTGTTCCACAATATCAAGAAGTGATGTAAATTGATGCAACATCCCTTCAGTACTATAAACTTGAAGATAGAAAAATATCCAATTTTCAGCTTTCTATCATGACTAAATACAGAATTAACAATATTTGCAAGTGTATAATTTCAAATCAGCTGAAATTAAGGCTCTACAGAGGGATCTGGACAGGCTGGATCGATGGGTCGAGGCCAATTGTAGGAGGCTGAACAAGGCTAGGTGCCGAGTCCTGCACTTGGGTCACAACAATCCAAGTGAGCAAGAAGGCAAATAGCATCCTGGCCTATATCAGAAATAAAGTGGCCAGCAGGAGTAAGGAAGTGATCCTTCCCCTGTATTCAGCACTGGTGAGGCTGCACCTCTAATGCTGTGTTCAGTTTTGAGCCCCTCACTACAAGAAAGACATTGAGGTACTGGAATGTGTCCAAAAAAGAGCAATGAAGCTGGTGAGGAATCTGGAGCACAAGTCCTATGGGAAGTGGCTGACGGCACTGGGGTTGATTAGCCTGGAGAAGAGGAGCTGAGACGAGACATTATTCCCCTCTACAACTACTTGAAAGGAGGGTGTAGTGACGTGGGTGTTGGTCTCTTCTCCAATTAACAAGTGGCAGAACAAGAGGAAATGGCCTCAAGTTGTACCAGAGGAGGTTTACATTGGATGATAGGAAAAATTTCTTCACCGAAAGGTTTGTCAAGCACTGGAACAGGCTGCCTAGGGAAGTGGTGGAGTCACCATTCACAGAGATATTTAAAAGATGTATAGATGTGGCACTTAGGGACATGGTTTAACAGTGGACTTGACAGTACTAGGTTAATGGTTAAAGGTTTTTTCTAACCTAAACTATCCCATGATTCTATACAATATGGAGCAACATGCATTCATTTCTAGTGATCCCATATTAACGTACCTGTTTATGTTTGTATTAAAATAAAGGAAATTAAAATGCCAGTGCTGTTCATGTGCTTTTTTATTTTTCTTTTTTTAAATAAAGCTCAACAGTAAATATTTTGGAATGATAATAACTTGAAAAAGTTGTACTGAACCTAGCGTAACTCCATAAGGAAGGCCAGACACTCAGTCCCAACAGAATTGGTTGAAAGTCATTCTGATCTTATAGCTGTAAACAATCCTCAGTGAATAAAATTTGACATCAAATTTTGTCAGAGTCTTGGTTTTTGTAAGAAAGCCATTACAGTTTCATAAGTTTCATTCTTTTTAATGAGAAATTAATATTTTTGCCACATCACTGATAGGCTTTTATCTTATAAGGTCAAGGTTAAAATAGTTTTCACATGCCTTTACCAGCAGTTTAAAGAATCTAAATATTAGACAAGAGTTTCTACGGTTCATGGACTGACAAATTTTACTTTTCATTTTTGATACTGCAGTTAGTGGCAGCAAAATAACTAGATATTTGAAAAGTGACAGTTATTTCGATGTTCCAGTAAGATTTGAAGATCTATTCTGCTCTTTGCTATCCACACATAGAATATTCCTGACCTGAAAAGCTCTTCATCCATTCTAAAATCTAAACAACTGCAAACATAAACTCTTGTTTATTGCATCAGAAGTTTTAAATCAATTTTCCTAAGGAGGTAAACTTAGATTCCAGTTTAACTCTGCAGAAGTGTCTATGTGGTATAGGAAAGGAAGAAAATGGAAAATAGTGACATACGCAATACATCTCAGTCGTCTAACATTGCTTGATGATGCTTTTAGTAGTTTTATGAATTGTTTTCATATGAGATTTATGCATAGGTTAATAATAATTTCAGATTATATTAAGAAGTTATTTTCATAATCTTCATTTACAGTGGTCCATTGCCATTCACACTTCAGTATATAATCGCTTCAATAAAGTTTCTGTATGAACTGAGAGATAACTGAATATTTTGTGAGACTGCAAATATCATTATTAGTTCCAGTTGACATTTATTAAACAGTCTTAATAAATAAGGTGAGTGAAATTTAGAAAATTAACTCTACCAAGTAAGACTGTCTCAAAGCACATGTAATTGGTCAGATGATTCTAACATTCTCCCTTAGCAATGTAATGTTACATGCACAAAGATATTCCTCTAGTATTAAGCATTATCTCTCTGAAAATTAGTAGCTGATAAATTAGGTGCTGATGAGGAGCCAACAGAGTGCAGTCAACTGTGAGTGTGAAGATAGCACTATTTGCATTCCTTATTATTCATAAAGAATTACAGGACGCCCACACATCTGACATGATTAGAACGCATGAACAGTGAATTAAAAATCATAGTGTATTAAACATACAAAATGAAGTGGAAATGAAAATACATTTTGGTCATTATAAGAAAGTAATGTTTATTCAGTATTTCCCAACTGCTCTCTGAATTTCTGTGCCAGCTGTCTTTTGAAGCAAAAGAAAGCTTTTCCTTCCTCCTAGAAGTTCTCTGCCTTTAGGTTTCAGTAGATCTTATTGCAGACTTTTGCAAACCCTAAGTCACACTGGAGCTGGCAACTCAGAGGTGATACTTTTCCTTGGTTTTTCTCCTTTTTTGCCATTGTAGCTTTAAGTAGTCTTAATGTGAATTTCTGATATTGAAAGTTTATTATTGAAGTTAACGTATCAGTCTTAAAGGGTGGCAGAATGTACCTGAATCCTTATAGTCAGCTGAGCAAGTGGAAATGTACCTGTCTTTAAATAACTGCAGATGGTAATATATGTTCAATGTTGCAAAAATATGACAAAAGAAGATAAATATAGCATGCTTGTAAAGATACATGACTGGAAGTTGGTAGAAAACTCACAGGAGTCAAAGGGAGACTCTTCATAACATCAGTGAATTTTGGATCAGCACCATGCTGATGAAATCACAATATATATCGAGAAGTGTGTTACTGATTTGATTGAACTTGCAATTTTCATAAGCCTTGAGTTTCTCCTTTCTATGAGGACTTTCAAGCTGAAAGAAGTTCCCTGACATTTTGTGCAGAAATCTGATTGACACAAATACATATATATTTTTTTTTAATACAAAAATTCAAGCTCTACAATCTGATGCTTAAATTCTACTAGAAACTTACCCTGATACTTACATTGGTATACTGTAAATCAGGAATAATTCCAATAGGATCGCACTAATTTGGGTATCTTTGCATGAGCAGACACAATGAATCACCTGTTCACTCTGCTTGTGATCCTCACCGCTGGTCAGCTGTGGTCCAGGTGGCAAGGAGCCATGGTAGAGTGCTGAGCCGGAGGTTATATACCTATTTCAAAATCGCACAGCTTCTGGATCGGGAGGTTATAGAAACATTGATTTTGCTTGATTTGACATCTCCTTTGTTTGATTTGACAATGTCTGTCATACTGTTTAAGCACTATTTTTTAAAACTCTCCAGGAAATGGGAAGAGCAGCAGATTAGAGGGGTTTGCAAATTCTATCACAGTAGTTAAGGGTCAGGCATACTTATCTTCTAAGAGACTTAATGAACCTTCATTACACAGTTAGCATGAAGCAGAAGAAAATTGAAGATGGCAAATGCAAAATAAAGAGTATTAAAATATATACTTGAATTATCCATGTACTTCACTGGACCTAAAGATATTGGACTTGTTCCTACTTAGGACCAAGGTACCTCTTCAGGAAGGATTTTTATAACTCTGTTCAGTGCACAGGAGCTTTCAAATAGACAATGATATTAAAGAGATCAAAAACCAGGCAGAAAATAATATGGAGAGTATTCAGTATCATCAGTTTAAATTATATCAGTGCTAAATTTTAATCACCACATTCAAGAAAAGAAAATGAAAGAATTTGGAGAGCAAAATAAATAGGATGAAGAAGCCTTGAAAACCATGAAGAGAGCTTGAGAAGTCTGAAGCTAACTTGTATACAAGACAAACAGATGTAATAGTAAGATGTAATACATTAGAATTACCGGTAATGTAATCATGGCCCTTATTATATCTCTTATCTTTATACCAAACAAAGAGAATAACACTAAAACTGAAACTAGTCACTAATTTTGAATGGAAATATGCTTAATTATTTTATTTTGTCCTTTCCTTTGCATAATGTTGAATTTGTACGTGCATAAATTGAGACTCAGAGTTTGAAAGTATTAAAAAAACCCACTAAGACATACATGTGACTATGAAGAATACCCTTAGTCATATCAGATAAAGTATTTTCTTTTTAGAAGAGATATAAACCCTTAGATTTCTGAGTTTAGGGCAAACCATTAACTAATGGCATTTTTTTGCCTATGGGTTGATTGTTTCATAATTGTCAACTGAAGAGTTCCTTTCACCTTCATTTGAAGTGTGAGGTGGTGGCCTCTGTCAAAGATGTGATAGTGGATTAGACGGATAATTGGTCTGATTCCTTATGACAGCTCGAACAATTCTATAAAATCCAAGGGGAAGAAAATCAAGTTCATACATTTTGCTGAAGATGAAAGCAACTGTCTAGTGCGGTGGTTTTTTGAGGGAGGCTAATTCTTGCAAGCATTTCTGCTACACCTAAATATCCTGAAGTGAGGATTTCAGGAGATTGTGCCAAGATGCAATTCATTGTAGAAATAGCTGTGCTAATATTAGTGCTGGGAAAGGTATAAAGCTATATGAGCATGGTCTTTTGCCTGTACTAATTCACTCTGCTGTGATGCAGGCCTCGTTCACCCAGGCAAAATGCAGCAGTGAGCATGGCAATGTTCATTCTGATACCTGAAACAGTTTATTCTTGACCAGTTAAATGTATGTGTGCGATACCATATTCTGCTATATGTACTCATCCCTCTAGAACAAACATCCAGTAGAGAGTGTGTCAGCCACTTAGACTGATTATAGACATTTTAAACTTTTTTGGTCCATTATACTGACGAAGAAGATAAAAATAGATGTAGCTACCTTTCAAAATCTACATGATTACCAGTTCTGTATAACAAAGTCATCAGTTCATTAGTGAAATAGCAGGAGCAGTTCTTTTTATTCTGAAGGGTGCTTGAAAGAAAGACGAGTCCTTTCATTCCTTCTTGGCTTGCTTTTGGCTTTCAAGGAGAGTATGCACAAACAGCCCTGGGTTATATTTAACGAATGCAACAATAAACTTTTCTTGTGTGCAATCTCTGCTGCTTAGATAGGGATAGATAGATAGATAGATCAGGATACAGAGAACATTCTGGTTTTCATATATGTTCAGTTGCTTTTTTGTGTCTGTTTTTGCACTGTGCTCACTGTGATCACCAGCTGTGATCACTGGAAGGAGAAAACGCTGATCACAAGATGAAGGGAAGCTTAGAGATGGAAAAACGCTCAATGTTTCTGGAAGGAAAAAGAATGTATGGATAAAAAAGGAAAATGCCAAGATTCATTATTCTCAGAACAATGTCTGTCTTATATTTTCTGTAATGACTAATATGTGGATCCAGCAACACTGAGTTCTGCACTCCTCTAGTGTTAGCTTTTGATAGGAGTTGATTATCTAGTTTAGACCACTTCTAGAAATCCCAGCATAATTCAGTTAGTAAAAGCCTGCTATGGAAAAAAATACCGAAAGCAACATGTTCTTGACAGACTGCTTGTCAGGCAGCAAAAGGAGAGGAGGGAGAGTGTAGAAATATGAGATCAAATGGTCTTGACCACCCTGGATTTACAGCAGTAGCATTTAAAGCAGTACTTAGCTCCTAATCTCTAATGCCAGACACGTAGTGAGATCTTGAGCAAGTTGCAAATTTATTTTGTGCATTTCTATGGATAGCAGTACAATGGCCCTTACAACTCTATGCTTCCTGGGGGGCATGGGGGCACCTAGGACATGTTTAAACCTCATCTAAACCATACAAGTCTTCAGCTCCTCATTCATCGGGTGACCAGAAACAGTCCTTACTGGATGACCAGTGAAATCAGAAACACATTAGTAGATGATCAGGGGACTGGAGCACCTCCCCTGTGAGGCCAAGCTGAGAGAGTTGGGGTTGTTCAGCCTATGGAAGAGAAGGCTCTGGAGCACCCTTATAGCAGACTTCCAGTACTTACAGGGGGCCTACAGAAAAGATGGGAAGGGACTCTTTATCAAGGAAGGTAGTGATATGATGAGGGGTAGTGGTTTTAAACTACAAGAGGGTAGATGTAGATTAGATATTAGGAAGAAATTGTTCACTATGGGGGTGGTAACACACTGGAACAGGTTGCCCAGAGAAGCTGTGGATGCTCCCTCCCTGGAAGTGTTCAAGGCCAGGTTGGACAGGGCTGGTCTGGTGGGAGGTGTCCCTGCCCATGGCAGGGGGTGGGACTGGATGATCTTTAAGGTCCCTTCCAACCCAAACCATTCTATGATGCTATTAATTTTCTGGATGAATACCCTAAGTCTGAGTATAATACATGGTACACATGAGTGATGGAGTAAATTTTATGTATAGTAGTGTCTACTATTTTTGTTATTCTAGCACTTTAGTTAGTTGTTTCTTATGTAATATCTTTAGCTAGTGTACCTACAAAGCATAAAATAGTAATGAGTCCTCTAAGCAAGAAGATGGTAGCATTCTGCTTCACCTGGCTCAAGATGTAGCTTCTCTGGAGTTATTTTCATGTACCCAAAATACAGCCAATTCCAAGGAGAAATATATCTAGTGATACATACAGAATATACCAGTAGCTCCCTACATGCAGATATCTTGGAGAGGAAAGGACAGTACTTTAGCCAGGAATCAGTATGATTTCTTTAGACTTATCATAGGATTGCTTAAGGCACTTATTTGACAATGCCTTTGGTTTTAGTATTATCTGATACCACATGCTTGGTGATAGAAACAAATCCTCCCTCTGACTTGCCCATATTCTTCCATGTAGTGCCTGGATTTTTCTGGGAAACTCTGGTTAGTTACAATGGTACAGGAGGCTGCTCAGCTCACGCAGCTGAAAGTGGCATATTCAAATGTCAAGCACTGACTGAACAACTGATTTCCACAGTTCCGTAATTAAGTCCTTTCTCATGCATTTACAGTTCAGCACTGTAGCCTTTTTCTAATTTTGTGGACCCAGGTGTAAGAAGCAGCTGGTTGGCTGATGTTGAATGGGTGACCAGCTGTGTCTGGCATATATTAATGGAAAATTGCAGTGCAAAGGTGCACTACTTAAGAGACCATACTGTGTCCGCAGGTTAGGGCTGCCCCACACAGCAACCAGATAAGCCTCTACTTTTCACATGAATTAATATGTCAAATGTAGTAGTTCCACAGACTCCTCTACGTGTTCTACTGCAAAGATGGTGCAAACATCAGAGGAGACCCATTGGCGAGCTCAAGATTACATTTCATGCATAGGTTGAATTACATAGATATTTTACTTATAGGTATATACACACATTTTTTGTCTGAGTCATGCAAGTTGAGATCCATATGTAAATGTTAAAAATCTGGTATTTGCAAATATAAATTATTTGACATGTAACAGAATGCTCCTCCACTATGCGCTGAGATAATAAAGTCTTAATGTGACAAGGTTTTGATTTATCTTAAACAAATGAACTGTATTTAATCATGCAAATGTTAATATAATTGGAAAAGAATAAAAATGGCATTTGTGTCAATGTGGTTAATAGCCCATTTTTCAACTTAAGATAACACGTATTTCTAACTTTTTTCAGAAAAGGTACAATTATAGTAAAAGCCAGATTCTGTGGTGTTCATTATCCTCGGTTATAAATGATGATATTAAGGTTGCCTGATTCATATTGCACAAATACGATGCTTTGCACTGTGGACCAAAACACGAAGTAAACAGTTTCATGTGGCAGGCAGGAATGAGTAATCCTGCACTAGCGTAGGCTTACCAGTAATACAACCTTCAGGCTATGCAGTTTTATGTTCTCGCTTTATTAGACATTTTCTAAAAGGAAAAATCCTTCTCAATGATTAAATGCCTCAGTCAGACAACAACTGCATAAACTGGATAAGGAGGCTGGAGTATACCTACTTCCAATATATCACTCCATAATCTCAGTTTTTAGGCTTACACACAATATGTGTGTGCATAGCATTCAAACATCATTCTTCAAACACCTGCAACGAAAACAGTCTAAAATGTTATTTTTTGTTTTCTTTGTGGTTTTGTTTCACAAGAGTTTTAGCAGTGTTCTAATTTTAGAAAGATAGAGAGGATTTGAATGTGGAAGAAGGATGATAGTAGTGGATAAAGGAGTAAAGGTTGTTTTGTAATTGGTGGACAAAGAAACCTCAGCTGCTGAAGTAGAAAATGGGCAAAAATGAGGTTTGAAGCGGTAAAGAAATCATGGACACTAATAGATCATGGGCTTACAAGTTACAAACAGAAAGACATGGAGAAGATGAATGATTCTGAAGGACACAAATGCATCCAGTGAGACATAGAAAAGGAAACAAAGCAGACTGATGACAAGGTTGAGCAAGTGGTAAATGGATGAGTTGATCCATGACTGAAGCTCAGTCTGGGAGGGGGTGCTAACGAGTTGAAGAAGTTATCATTGGAGCTGCACCAGTTACCCAGTATGAAAAAAAAGAGACTTGGGTAGAGAAAAAGCATTATTTTTATCTTTATTTTCCTCAGTCTGTGTAAGCTTTGAACTATTACACGTATCCTATCTATATGAATTTTTTTTTAGAGTCTGATCTTTGCTGTGTCCTTAATGTAATATATGGAGTTGAGGAATTGTTTGATTCATAACTTTTTCTTTCTTTGAGTATTCGTGTATATGAATTTAGATTTGTATATCTAGATATATATTTAAGGAGACTGAAGCCAGTAGGATAAGTTAGTAAACTGCCTGCAGTTTTCTCTGCTTATATTAAACATGAATATACTGAATGCTAAAGCCATCATTATCACACAATCAAGGTTGAGGCACCATTGTGGACCTGTAAGCTCAGGAGCTAATCTTTTCAAGTGCTTAAAGAAATTAGATTAATAAATCTCATCCTGGTAGAAAGTACCTTTTTATGTGGATGGATGAGATTTATTCATTGTAGGCAGCCTTCTTCCCATGTGATAAATACAGAGGCAAGGTTGATTTGGCTTCTGATTTTAAAGAAAATGTCCCTGTCTGAAACACAGAGGAAATCATTTTAACAAGGTTTATCCACATGTGTCATCTGGATACAGGAAAAGACAAACTGGCTCTCTCCTGGGACTCTGCTTCACAGACTTTCTCTGGAGATGGCTGTAAAGGTGAATTGGCGTCTTTTGCAGAGTTTCCATAGTCTTTGCCACTCTCTTCTAGTGTTTTCCCATCTATACTCTTTTTCTATATCCCTAGGTTGTAGAGGGAGGATATAATTTGAACAATTTCATTTCCAGTGGGCAATTAGCATACCAGTATAATTGGCCCTATGGTTTACTCCCAGACAGAGACAGAAAGGAGCTCTTTACTTAGTATTTCTTCATGAACTCCATAGTTAGTATCCTAAAAACAGGCCTGAGGGAAATAGCTTAGTCTTGCTAAAACCCACCACTCTAAGACTACCTCTGTCCCCACTATCCTGCCCCACAGCTCTGACTGACCTCCACATTCATGTGAGCTCTTACTGCTTTTAATTTTATAAGTAAGAAAACAAAAGAGATTCAGTGAAGCATGTTACTAAAGGCAAAGTTTTAAAATACACAGCAGTTTATCCTGCAGTGGAAGCCAATTCCTGACAAATAAAATTACAGCAGCAATAAAAGTGAAGTGTCCCAGTCTACAAAGCTAATGATATCTTTGGTAATTAAGATACAAAACTAATGTAAGTGCTGCAGTTTCTTATGTATAGCAGAGCTGGTGGAGTGCTTTTGTCTGTTCTATTTTCTTTCTGAGTGAACAGATAATAGGTTCATGGTTTAAGTTGAGAATAAACTGTATTACAACATTAAGTCCTTAATTATTTGACCAGTTGGAGTACAGTTAAATATCTCTAAAAATGATTGTTAGTTTAGTTAGCATCCCAGAGTTTTAAATGAAAAACTGAATTATATTTTAAATCTAATTTACTTACACACCCAAAACAAATCATTCTATGTGCACTTACCAAAGTTAATCTCCACTTGTGCTTTTTATAAATTGGAAAAACTAGCTGGTTTCAATCTCTCTTTTAAACCTGTGGTTTTTTTCAGTGGTAGTGAATAGACATCTTGCTGAATAGGCATTATCTTGAACTAAAGTAATTTTTAATGAAAAGCATGCTTCCTGTCATATGACTTGAAAAAGAAAAGTGTAAAAACCTACCTAAAGCTTTGAGATAACAGAATATATGGCAGTAATCTTATATTTAGATTGTCTTTTCGGCACACGATTTTGCAGACTTTTCATCTGGAGATTTGAGTGATCAGTAGTCACTTTCAATTAATTAACTCTCATATTTAAATAGTGAGGCCATCTTTTTTTCTTCTAGTTTCTATTTATTCTGCATTGTCCATCTGGAGTCATAAAAGCAAGAGAAACAAAATGTTTTGAAATGCGTTCATGGGCATGTATTTGTGATGTTGTATATTTTTTGCATAATAGCCCATTTTGACATTACCTGATTATAGGAGAGGTATCCATCAGCATCTATCTGTAATTTGATTTTATGTTGATCCCATTTCGTACAGGGTAATATTTCAAACTGTGTATGGAGTGAAGCTGTCCGGCAGCAAAGTCCACAGAGCCAAGTAGGGATTTCCTTCTGGATAATTTGATTCTTTACTTTCTGCACTTTTTGAACCTTCTTATCCTACTTTGCTATTATTTACAAGCCAGTGTGAAAGTCATCAGTCATTGCTTGAATGTTAGTAAAAAATAAAACTTGTCTGATGATTGAGAGGTATACTAGAGCTATATAAATACATGCAGTATTTTATTTTTAAGGGGCATTGCACCCAATAACTCCTGAAAGTTGAGAGAGCATATTTTTATGTGTATAATGCTGACCAGTTTCCTAGCTGATAGTTGAATTTATTTGAATACAGAAGCAAGACAATATGATAGTAACATATTTCATGTAGTCCAAACTGACCATATCTCTACTATAACTCCACCCAAGATAACAGAAATATGCCAACAAAGAGTTTGACACTACTACATACAAAATTCAACATTTAAATTGCTTCTGAGTTTGAGTATAGAGACCTTAGTCATTTTAGTCCCATGCCAAAGCTATAAAGGATGAATGGAAAAAAAATAATTAAATTGAAATCAGAATGCATAGGTAAAATAAATACCTGCAAAAAATATTAAAATATCTTTTTAAGGCTGAAGACATTTGTTAAAATTGCTCTTTTACCCATGCACAAAATATAAGTCAGAATAGAATAGTCCTATCACTGAATTTTTAGTGGACAAGTGTGAATAATTGCTATTTTTCCAAATTTGTCAAAGCAAACCAGAGTAGAAAGAGCAGAAAATATTCTCAGTATAAATGGCTATGACAGCCACAAACAGGCACTCTAATGTGGTACCCACAGCTGTAGTCAACAACTACTGCAATCTGTCCTCCACAACCACCTCTCTTTATTTTCAGTTATTTCACGGCTTGAGACACCATCAGGCAAGTTGCTTTCCTTCTCTGCGGGAGCTGCTGCCGCCTGTTTTGCCAGGGCTGTGAAGTATAGTGAGGCTCAGGGTCATTGTGAAATTGAGAGAGAGATGGGTAAAGAGAGGAAAAATAAGAAGGTAGTTGGGAAGACAGAAGGGAAAATGGAGCAAAATCTCATGCAATTCAGATAGGGTTTTGTTGGTGCCCTGGTACAAATCAGAAATCTGAGTGGCTTGAGTTTATCTAGATCTTCTAGTGATCAGGGCTCACTAGCAAATGGCAGAGTTTCTAGACCACAGCAGAGGCTCACTGGCCTTTGCCGAAGTATTAGTCCAGGAATCCTTAAGTCTTTCTTTTGAATTTTTTTTTAAAAAAGAGAGGGGAAGGAAAAAAAAAAAAAGAAAGTATAGAGACTGTAATTTATTCAGTAATTTATAATTTATTTTATTCATCCTTAAGCCTCACTTCTGACATCATTATTTCAATGCACAGATTTCTAATGTTTATTCTGGTTTGTTGGTGAAGATCCTAACAATCTTTGGATTTCATGCCTGCATTCACCTGGAGGTTTGTTTTCTTCTGCCTTTTCTATCAAAATTCCATCTTACCCATTAGCGTAACCCTTTACAAGCTTGCTACAGCTGAGATTGCAGTTGAAACATCTATAAGCCCCAATTACAACAATAAGATTAAGACACAGTGAATATTGAAAAGCTTTCCCATACAGTTTGGTGACTGTCCATCACTTTCAGATCAGTTACTCTCACACAATTCTACTTTGGGGATTTTTCTAGCCAGATAATACCTGTTATGTCTATTTGAAAAAGACAGAATGATACCCCATGGATCATCAGTGACTGATTTTAGTGCTCAACTTGTGAAATGCTGAGAAAAGCCTTGTTCAGTTAAGACGTGCTGGTGGGAGATTTGCCATTGTCTTAAATGGGCAGAGGAGGAGGCTGTGTGATTACAATGCTGTTTACTTCAGGGAGAGCTTTAGGACCTGAAAATGCCCTATTCGGGGAAGCTGGGTGAAAACACTTCTCAAGTACTCAGTTATGGGCACACTGTGAGGAAGCCCCATTTAGAGATACTCCCACAAGAGTGGTTCTGGTGCAGGATTGTGCCACCCCTTGTATTAGCCACTTCTGAGTTCATTAGAACTTGACATCAACTTCCTTCAGTTTATAAGGGCAAGCACAGTAATTCTGCAGATGTAAGAGGACAAAAAAGAAATTTGTCATTTAAACTGTCTTTATACTTGGAAAAGTCTTTATTGAATATGTGTGTGAAAAGACTGAAAAATAGTTTTCCCCAATAGTACATTTTTTTACATATATGTATATATATATGTATGTATATGTGATCCATGTGTTTACATTTCTTTGCCTTTTGGTGAATTTCTTCTTTTGCTATTGGTTACATTGACATAACTGCTACAGACAGGGGTAAATAACGCCATTATTTGGAGGAGTCCCAGAGCAGGCCTCTTCTGCAGTGGTGGTCTTATTTGTGCTTTTGGATTTCCATCTGTATCCCTTGACAGTTGCCTGGAGTTCTGCTCTCTTCTCTTATAACCTTTACCTGTAGAGCGCAAATGAAGGTGAAAAGACCTGTTTCAGATGTATTTACTGCATGCTTATTGTTTTTAATTGCGATGATCCATTAGAGCTTTAGGTTGAATGGCTCAAAGTTTCTGCAGGCATAGCAGAACTTTTTCTTTGTAGCGTCATTTGCATGGGAGGCAAAGAACACAGATCCCCCCTGCCTCTGCATGTCTGTGTCTTTCTGTTCCTTTTAAAAACTTTTGAACTCAGTGTATTTTAACGGAATGTGACAGAAGCAGAGGACTCTAATTAATTAAATAATTAGATTTCCACAGATTTATAAATGTTTCAGTCGGACAGCAAGGTCAATCAGTCACAAGACACTTCTACAGGAAATCATGTTTTATTAGTTCCAGTGATGTCAGAACTTACTGTTGACTTTCACATATCATTCAATTACTTTGGTGCTAGAGAATATACAAACACACACAGTAGATTTAGATCACTGTGCAATCCATGACTTTTGAATAGTCCAGATTTTCAAACATTCTTAAAAACAATTCTGATGGTATGTGAGCAGCCCATAAAATATTAATACCTAACAGGGTTTCATATCTGAAAACTTTGGGTGTTAATTGGCTAAGCATTTTCAGAATCTCTGTGTCTCTGTGTATCATTGCAAGCACATGCATAATTTCAAGTTAGCATGAGTGAACATCATTGTGCTTTTGACAGTATGAGTGCCAAAGATGTCTTTTCTGTCTCAGCAATGTGCTCATTTTGAGGACACACAGAAGCTTTGAGTACCAAATTGCTCCCTGATTCCCTGCAAAAAAAGCATATGGAGAAATATATTTAAAAAAAAAAATTAATAAAGCTTCAGATTTCTCAGTCACCGATCTAGAGACATCTTTCCTTCCTGAGGTGCATTAAAAATACTTCACAAATAAGTTGCAATAATCGACTAAGCCTATAAATCTGAAATAGTTGCCTCAGCTTTCCTAACAGTTGGCAGAAAGAGGTAGGTGCTGCCAGAGGCTAATTCATCTACCCTAAGATAAGTATTAAAGGTAAGTGGAATACATTGCCCTGTGGATGATCCTGTCTGTTTTTGTAAGGCAGCCTAGGTAATTAGTTTTGATTTGACATCTAGCATTTCTGTCACTGAAGTTAGGCAAAATGTATCCCTCATCTATTCTGCAAATTGATTTACCAGTTTCTCTTGGATTCCATGTGAAGTGCTCAACATAAAACAGGCAAAATCTAGCCCTTAATATTTCTTTAAATTGTCTGTTACTTTTCATATGAAATTCATCAATATAGTTTTATCCTCATATTTAAACCTTTAAAAGGAAGGGTCAGTATTCAAAAAGTACTTACGTATAAGTTCCGAATCCTTATCTCTTCAGAGCCTAAGGCAACTTCAAATCTTCCTTAATCTGATTTGGAGCCCAGAGATTGATCTTGATCTTGCATGCATTTTCTCTACTGATTTCCCATTGTTTGCAGTGGAAGTTTCATCAGCTGAGAACTATTTGCCTTGACCGGTCTAATACCATATTCATCACATCTCAGTGTCTCTGAAGTATTTGTCTTTGTCGTTGATAGATAAACAGTCCCAGTTCTGTGTGAAAGTTGAGCTAAAAATTTTTTGCAATGTACTACCTAAGGAATATTACATATTTAAAATTACCTGTGTCCTCTGTAAATTTATTCTGAAATTTTGCTAGGCAGTATTCAGTTCAGTAATTAATTAACCATTTATATTGTTTGTGAGGAGTTTGTATTGTTCCCCTAATTCACAACAAAGCCATGTGCCCTCTACTGGGAAGTGTGCAGTTTGTTGGCTCTGTTCATAAATACTGTCAGGCTTTTTTTGAAAAAAGGTATTACTTTTCCTTTAAAAATCTTTCAATGCAAAGGATCCCAGAAGCAATAAGCCTGCAAGCAGCATACATGCTGCTTCTAAGTAAAGCTTTTCTTCCAGACTCTCTTTTTCTCACCTTACACACAGAGGCACACAAGGGACTCACTCTTGGCAGTTTCTGCCACTTTGTCTCTAAAAACCGACAATAGTCTGTCGTCTTCATTGTAGTGTCTTTAAGTCCTTTTACACCAGTGACAATTCAGGCAAAGAGAGCTTCCAAGCTTGAGATTAATGTCTTTGAGCTCATGTGGTACCCAAATATCAAGTTTCCTAGTGTATCCAAGTTGGTTTACATGGCTTTACATGCTTAATTTCGATACGTTAAGATTATCAGCAATCTCTTGTGTTGTTAAACATCAATTGGAGTTGATCAATGCCTTTATTGTGTCTGTGAGCCAGTGAAGCCTTGGTAAGTCCAGAGAAGGATTGCACACACATGGGAAAAAGCATAGGTGTTGTCACTGCCCACTGCGGTCAGTGGAAATCCTGAGCACATTCGCTCTGAAAACCACAGAGCATCACATCAGAGGTTGGTGCCTAAAACAACGCATTGGACAGAGGAAGATGTGCTGTGGTGCACTGATCCCCACAGAGTTGCATCTCTCCTGCTGACACATACCCATTACTGCCTGTCAATCCCCAACAATTTACCTTCTCCTAATAGTGTATATCACATTTTAAAAGGCACTTAAAGAGGGCTATCAGTGGTATCTAGAAATATAGCAAGCAGGTGTTTTAAGATCAGTTAAACAATATGCAAACACCAGCGCATATTCAGTCTACCAACTCTGCATTCACAAATGCCATCTCATTCCTTTGTACAATGCAGTATTGTTGAGAAATCAGCTGCAAATAAACATTACTTTGCAAAAGATGGAGAAGGAGAACATTATCACATTCATTTAAATAAAAAGAAGTGAGCACAACAACTGACAAGGTTATTTTATTTTCTTCACCGCTTGATGTGGTATAATAAATCATCCTTGATGTTTCCCCCATTTTGTTATCAGTATCTGTGAACAAGCTAGGAGTAAGTTGATTCTTTATGAGCTATGACATTCATCACAAATACAAGACTAAAAATTCAGTCTCCAGAGGAAAACATTAAAATCATTAGGGAAATATGAAACATAATATCTAATCAAATTATTATATTGGATGAAGGAAAACCATGATTTGGCAATGAGGGATTTTGCTTTGTAGTTAGAATTAGCTTGGTAATTATAATGAGTTTTGAATTTTGCAATTATTATTATTTAGAAATATATAACTCTCCAGAAGAGTGGATTTCAAAACAGCAATGTTTTCAACATCAGAAAAAATTGTACTTAACTCCAAATTTCTAAGTAGAATTAAAGTATACCTGCACACAAAACATAACTCTAACTCTGCAATTAAGCTTAATATGCATTGAAAGCACAGTATTTATCAGTGAAAGCAGGGATATGTGACCTGGGAGGAATATTGAGACACTGTCCATGCATGCAGAAATGGGATTAGAAATGTCAGAGCCCACCGGGAGTTGAATCTGGTGAGGGATATGAAGGGCAACAAGAAGGCTTCTACAGATACATCAGCAACAAAAACAGAAGTAGGGAACATGTGTTCCTGATGATGAATGTTGCAGAGTACATGGTGATGAAGGATGTGGAAAAGTATAATGTGCTCAGTGTTTTCTTTGCCTTGGTCTTTACTGGTGAGACCGGCCTTCAGCAATCCCAGGTTCCTAAAACCAATGGGAAACTGGAGAAAGGAATACTTACTCTTGGTGAAGGAGGATCAGGTTAGGGAACATTTAAACATACAGGACAAGATAGGGCATACAAATGTCTATAGGACCTGATAGGATATACCCACAATTGCTGGCCAGTCACTGTGAGGCCACTTCTGGTTGTATCTGAAAGGTGACAGCTGTCAAGAAAGGTTCCTGGGGATGGGAACAAAGCACATGTTAGTCCTATCTCTAAGAAGGACAAGGAGAAGGATCCAGGGAACTGCAGGCTGGTCAGCCACATCTCAGGCTTTGGAAAGGTGATGGAGCAAATAATCTTGGGAGCCATTTGTCATGGTTTAACTCCAGCTGGTAGCTAAGCGCCACACAGCTGCTCGCTTTCTCCCACTCAATAGGATGGGGGAGAGAATTGGAAGAGTAGAAGTGAGAAGCTCTTTGGTTGAGATAAAGACAGTTTAATAGGTAAAGCAAAAGCAGCGCATGCAAGAAAAGGAAAACAAGGAATTAATTCACTACTTCCCATCGGCAGGCAGGTGTTCAGCCACCTCCAGGAAAGCAGAGCTCCATCATGTGTAACAATTACTTAGGAAGACAAATGCCATCACTCCGAATATTCCCCTTTCCTTCTTCCTCCAGCTTTATATTCTGAGCATGATGTCATGTGGTATGGGACATCCCTTTGGTCAGTTGGGGTCAGCTGTCTCAGCTCTGTCCCCTCCCAGCTTCTGATGCTCTCCCAGCCTACTCACTGGTGGGGTGGTGTGAGGAGCAGAAAAGGCCTTGACTCTGTGTAAGCACTGCTTAGCAATAACTAACATATCTCTGCATTATCAACACTCTTTTCAGTACAAGTTCAAAACATAGCCCCATACTAGCTGCTATGAATAAAATTAACTTTATCTCAGCCAAAACCAGCACACCATTACTAACCATATTAAGGACAAGAAGGTGATTGGGAATAGTCAGCATGGATTTACGAATCATGCCTAGTCATGCCTTTAAACAATGAAATTGTTTCACTCAGTGGGTGAGAGGAGAGCAGGAGATGATGTTTGTCTTGATTTTAGACGGGTTTTCAACACTGTCTCCCATAATATCCTCACAGACTAACAGATCAAGTATGGGCTAGATAAATGGACAGAGAGATGGCCTGAAGACTGGTTGTACTGCTGGCTCAGAGGAATCGTTAGGCTACTCAAAGTCCAGCCTCGAGTTAAATCTGTAATGTGCAGGGTAATGATGAAGCAACAAAAGCACCGTGCTTAGCAGGATGCTGTGAAATTTATTCCACGCTTATATAGACATGCTAGTGTGATATAGAATTAACTTATTTTTCAGGTCGGTTAAGCAACAAAGTTTAAGTTGAACATAATCATATCTGAAGGAGTGCCTACACCTTTGTGCTGGCATGGAAACTGTGTGACTTGTGAGAAAGTTTGGGAAGCGGATCTCGTCCAGAATTTTCTTGTAAATTCTTGGTCAGCTTTGGGCCAGATCAGCTTCTTGAACTGGCAGAATCAATGGAGAGAAAAAAGGATGAACCCATGGCAAATTTGCTCTGCATTGGCATAAACTGCTGTATCTCTCAATGTGAGGCTGAAGGTGTGAATTCAAGAACAAGATTTCAGGAATGAGCCAGGTGTGTGGACACAACTGTGCAGCTGTGAATTGCAAGATTTTTTTTCCTGCGGCAAATATATCCTCAATTACCTTTCATTTATTTATAGAGTGATTATCTTTCACTGTATAAATCACTTTACACCATACAATAATGTTGAAAGGAATAGCAGTTTAGGCAGAGTCATACTTCTCACATGGAAACAGGACTGCTTTCAAATGTTCCCATTAGATTGACTTTATGCATATCTCTTGTAAATTTTACTGAGATGAGAAATACTCTCTTTGAAGTATAGTAGCTAGATCTATACTTGTGTTACAAGTGAGGTGAGAAATATTTCATTATTTATTGTGTGATTAATTAGAGTGGTAGCTAGAAGGAAAACCTTTATTAATGTTCAAGTGAAGTTTTATTTGTCTTTTGTTGCATAAAGTACTGAGTATATTAAGAGAAATTGCTTTGGAATGAATCAGCTGACTTAAAAGGGTTAACTGCAATTCTGGGAGAGCAAATCTATTTACTTCCTTATCTGTCTTGTTCCAGAGAAAAGTAAGTCACATGGAAAATATTTTATAACTGTAGCTAAGCTGTTAATTAGAACACTTCTCAGAAACAGCGGATTTTGTGAAGAAAATGAAACAAATCTTTTATGGAAGAGAGCAGTTCAGAGCAGTTAGGTACTACTTTTGCTTACAGTTTTTCAAATGCTATAGCTTTCCAAGTTTTAAATATGTATTTTTTTAATTTGTGTATGTGTATTAAAAATATGTATTTTAAAATTTGTGCATTTTTTTTTAAAGAAATACACAAATCTTTATGTATAGGTATAAAACTGTACCAGCAGAAAATCTTTTTTATTTTTCTCTCTTTTCCACTTTTTCACCTACCTAGTGCCAGGCACTGTTGAGGGAATGGTAGTAATAGGCTTAACTATTGGTGACATTTTTGTGAGGTTGTTTTCTGAAAAATGAAGCTTAGCTGCATCAGGAGAAATTCAGATTGGATGCTAGGAAAAGGCTCTTCACTGAGAGGATGGTTGGTCATTGGAATGGACTCTCCAGAAAAGTCACAACACCAAGCTTGTCAGAGTTCAAGGAGCATCTGGACAATGCTCCTAGTCATATGGCTTAGGTTTGGGTTGTCCTGCAAGAAGCAAGGAGTTTGACTTGATGATCTTTATGGGCCCTTTCCAACTTTAAAAGTTTTTAAAAGATATTAGAGCAGTTTTTAAAATATATTAGAGCAAGAATTAAATCTCAATATCTTCTCAGTCTCAGTTATTCCTCCTAAATCTTGCAAGTTAATTCACAGTAACTGTAACCCATGTGGATTGGTAGTATGAGAAGAGTGTGAACGTTATAGAATTGGCATGGAAGCTGAGGTGCCCTTCCACTTACATCAAGTGGTCATCTCCTAACAGATAGGAGCCGGTCTGGGGGAACTTTGTGAGGAGCTATATAAATCTGTTGTGTTTTATTCATTTCTTGGTGATTTGAATTGCTGGGCACATTTGCAAAACCACCTACTGGCAGTGAATGCTTAATATTGTTTTTGCAAAACAGTAAGTCTATATTTTCAAACCAAATTGAGCATCCAAAGTTCCAGTTAAGGTTGATGTAAAGTGTCACAGCTCAACACTTCAAAAAACAGCTGAAGAGACCTAGCTTTAGTAGTAGACCAGAGACCTCCTAATTTAAGAAAAAAATCCAAACAAACATAAAACCAAAACACCTGCCTCCTTCCCCAAACTAAACACAAATCCAAAGTGACATAAACAGACTGAGGATTAAATATAAACAGACAACTTTAAAGAACTTTATAAGAAAATGTTGGAAATTATATGTAAATTGTCATAGAATCAGAGAATCATAGAAAGAGTAAGTGCAAAAAATCTTGCACAAAACCAGAAATAATTTAGTTGTCTAAAATATAAGGGAGACAATTAAAAATCAATAGCTTAGTTATTTTATTAAAAATTACATTTCTGCATTTGACTAAATAATTATTTTAAACTTATTACATTAACTAGAAACAGAACAATTTTTTGTTTTTTGGGGGGTTTTTTTTCATATTACAGGGACTTATTACAAATATAAACATAAATAAGGCAGGCTGTGCCTGATGGGTTTATCCAGTAACACCCACTACTTGTTGCTGGCTGGCTACTTGCCATGGAAAGTAGGGGCTGCCAAAAGGAAAAAAAAAGTTTCCTTTTATGAACAAGAAATGTTTGACAAACATTGAGACTAAATTCATGTCGTATTGTCTGTGTAGCACATGTATGCATCTAACATCTCTCACCTCTCTTTTGATGCAGACACTGAAAATAACACACAGGGTGAGGAGGAAAGCAAATACTGAATCTTCAGACTGAATAAAATAGCTGAATAAAATGTTACAAAAAGATACAACCATTGGACATGAATGTTAATTTTATTATATATGTGACTTCGGTAGAGTTTAGCTAGAGAAATAAACTGCCTCTGGAAGTGCTTGAAGAGTAAAAAAAATAAAGCATTTCTCCTTATTCAGAAATAATGCTATGTTGCACCATAGCATTGCAAGGTCTTGAATCACCAGACCTTTCAGTGAAATAATTCTATTCAAGAAAACTGCATGTTTCTGCTGTACACATCTGTTTTCACACCACTATGGATGGCATTATCAGATCATCATTATTTAAAATAGATGCTGGGTTTCTCTTTGTGTATTCATCAACATGTTCAACAAATTATGACTATAGGCTGTGGCAGTCTGAAGGAGATTTGCCTTAAACTGAGTTGATCTCAAAATCTGTGAAACTAATTTACATGAGGGAACTGCCTCTGGAACCAGCATTACGCTGCTTCCCAACTGGTGTACTTTAGCCATCAAGTGAAAATCAGGCTTTTTTAGCTTCTACTTCTTACTGTTGTCCCAGCACAGTGACTGCTTCACCTCACAGGAGGTGAAGATGATCTTCAATTTTACATGACCATCAAAAGTGTCATTTTGGTACTCTCAACTGATAACTGGAATGCAGTGATTTTATTATTATTATTATTTTCCTTAATCTTATCTCAAACATAAGCTGCAAAATTCAATGTTATATCATCATTTCCTACTGATTTTAATGGATTTTGAATGTGCTTGATTTAAAATGGTATTTAATATACTTAAATAATTGATTGTTCACTTTTTGTTACAGTGGGTGGGTAACAGGGAACCTCAAACATTGGCATCCTGTGGCATTGTCCTTTCCTGTTATGGAGGTACTTTTGAAAATCATATTCCCAGTGTTGATGGGATTGGCTTTTCCCCCTTCATGGACAACACAGGTTCTCTAATGATATATTTGAAAATGTGACACATTATATTACTTTCAGAATCTTCCTTTCCATCAGAGAAACTATTAAATGAAGGAATTTACGGTAATTTTAGAAACTTATTTACTCACTGAGTTCTCATCAGTCAGTAATGCCATACTGATATCACACCTGAACTGCTGGTTCTCCGTACTTCAGTTGGTTGTTCTTACCAGTACTTCTATTTGGTAACACACTCTGTGTCCCCTGTCCGGCTCTGGGTTTGCAGAAAGAAACACAATGATTTCTGCTTCAGTCTCCTGTCTTGGAATGAAAATTAAATGCAGCACTTGTGATCTTTCTGACCTTTTCTCAGGTTTGACACATTCACTTTTGCTGAAGTAATTTTTTATGAATGAGCAAACTTTTTTCAAATAGCTGGTTTCTTTCTTCCAATCTAAATGTCTTGTTTTGCTCTTCAGGAAACTGATGTGTTTGCATGAAATTTCACAAGGTAGTTTGTCAGCACTTGAAATAGGAAATACTGTAGAGCAAATTGTCCATACTGGAGTAATGCAATTACAGTATAATTAATGCAGCTTTCAGGGCTCTCCTGCCTTCGTTAGTGCATAAGAATATTTTCCATTCATAATTCTCTCCATGACAACTCATAAAATGAACAGTTTGTGCTCATTTTGTGCTAGTACTCGTTTTGTTTCTCAGTCATCCAAGACCATCTGCACTTTCTTTTTACTCTAAAGATATTTATTTCCATTTCAAATCAACTTGCAGTTTGCTGAATATAGTAACCCAAATATTCTGTTTGCAGACCTCTTCAGATAAACTCAAATACTTTAATTTCTTCTTCTAAAGTTCCTGTGGACTAGGTACTTCTTCTAACAGTATGCATATTTCTTGAGTATGTATAGACTTACCTAACTTTGTCTGTAATTCAGGAAGCCCACAATGATTTGCAGTTCTCCATCTTAAGCTGAATGCGGTTTAAAGCCCAGATAGCGTGTTTCAATTTGCAGGATATTATTTATTCTAAATAATCATTCCCCAAAATCCAGCAGAAGTTGGGAAAAATTAAGTCAGAGATGACTCTCGGGAAGACTAACAGTTGGCAACTTTTATTGTGACAAAACCAATTTTCAAAATTGTCTGCTATTTTTCTTAGAAAAAACTACCTACTCTTGAGTCTGCCACATGTCCTCTCGTCTGACAGCAGAAAGTGACATAGTGAGAATCCATCTTTTGCTGTGTTCCCCAACACATTTTTCTGTAGTTTTTATCTCTCCTTTCTTGACTACAGTACTTCTGCACTATCTGTCTTTATGAAAAACATATAGGACGATGCATTTTGAGATAGCTTTTTGTAAAAATAGGAATGGTCTGCTACTGAAATACTATACATGTTGCTGATTTATTTTTAATTTTGACCAGAACTTTCTCACCCCACCTTTGTCCATATTATATCTGATGGGTGGGTTTTTTCTATTTTTTTAGCTACAATTAGAAAGGTAACTGCAATGATTTAGGGGTGGCCAGAGGTGGGAAGGTAAAATTTCATAAAAAGAAGCTAAGGATTTCAGTCATAAACACAAGGGAAAAAATGTCAGATAGCATTTATATATTACAGTTCTCCATAACACCTAGGTCAGATTAAAACTTAACTAATAAGTATTTCACTCATCCATGGTCAGGGCACGTTGCTTCACAAAGACCCAGCAGCTCAGCACTCTCCTTCACCAACCAGGCTCTCTGGTGATCATCAGGGAACCCCTGCAACGAGCCTGTGATTAGGAAACATTAGCCCTCTGCAGAACCTTTCAGAAGCAGAGATCTGTAAAACATCTGCCTTCGTTTTTGTGCTTAGAAGTACAAAAACCCACTGAACCCACAGAGACTAACACTATTTAGATTTGAGACAAACTAATAATCCATCTCTCTTAGTATCTCCAGCACCCCATGGTGGGAATGATGGGAATGATGGGAGTTATTACTGCCCTTCCACCGTAGTATTGTTGTCAGGAGGGGAAAAAAATACTACCCTTCATCTAATTTGATCAGCATCTCAGCTTTTCGGTTTTCAAAGGCTATAGCCACCTAAATGAGCTTCAAGTACTGTATAAAAATGTTTTTGTTCTCATATTTTAGCACCCACAAAACCTCACAAAAATGAAATGGAAAGTAGTCCAACAAATTAATTGAAATATATACAAATTACCTACAGATCTATAAATTTCCCTCTGTAGCCTTTTTCACAAGCTAACCACCAGTGTCTTGACCTGTCAAATTCAAACTGTGGGAAATGAGGAAATCTGAAATTAACCTCAGCTCTGCCCAGACTTATCAGTGGCCTGCCATATATATTTTGCATTCTGTTTTTGCGGATGATATAAAAGAGTCATGGGAAAAGCACTTCACCTACTCCACAGAAACTTTATTTATTTTTTTTTCTCCCTTTACTCACTGTATCTTTTTACCACTCTGGCCTGTCCTGTGCTGCTTTTGGAGATGGGCTGTCACAGATATTCCCAGTGGCTTTTGCAAGCTTCAGAGATAGAATTGGAGTGAGTTAGACTGAGCTGTCATGTACTGTAAGACTTTATTTTATGCTTTTCAGAAGGTTTAATTTTTCTGAACTGATGCTCCATAAAAGGTGCTAGTGAGAGTCTTAGATGTGCTTTAACAGAAGTTTTTGACACATAATGTGATTTTGTAATGTAGGTGGATATAGATTTATATCTGATTTCTACCTTGCAGGGATATTGCCTGAAAACCTAACTAAAGCACAGATTCCCCCCCACAACAGCAACAAGCAACATAAAAAAAGCCAACCAAAAATCCCACTAAGTAACCCAAACTAAAGCAAAATAAAAAAAATAAAATTAAAAAAAAAGGAAAGAAGAAAAATACTTTTAAATTTATTTGGGACTGTTGTAAGAGTCAAATGCACCACACATACAAATATCTCACTATGTGGAGAAGTCAAGAAGGACACTTTAGAAAGGTGCTGAAGATGCACCTAACTCTTCAGCGTGACTATCTCCAGAGCAGAATATACATGTTTTGAAACACATCAACAATTTCATGATAAATGGTGAAATAATTTGCTGAACTATTTTGTTCTGATGATAATGCAAAAGTTATAATTAAAGCTATCATTTGGCATAGAAACAAGGAACCAGTCATGATTTGTGTCTGTGCCACACAGTGATAAGCAGTGTAATTTGTAACTACGAACAATGGACTTGTAGATTTTGGTGCATAACCTTGACTGTTTTCCAGACAAATATCAGAATGTCCTGAGGGTACAGGTTATTGTATTTGGGATTAGGAGTGTTGGATTCTCAACACAATTACAAAGTTGTCCCATTTTATCTCAGTTTTGCTTTTTTCTAATTATGTGTAATTTACTATACAATGATTGAAAAGAATGCCTTCTTCTCTACACCTGCAACCCTGCAGATTTGATGTCTTTTCTTATTATTCAAAGAACTGTTGATACAGATGTTATGCTCATAAAAATTCACATGCATGTAATGTTTCCTACAATGATGCCATGTACTTTATGGGCATAATTAAGTCCTGCAGCACAGTTAGTGTTCTGGTTTCATAAATCGGTAAACTGAGGCCTTGCAGTCATGACTTGCTTAAAATTACACCAGTTTAATGACAAAGTTAGCAGTGGAAGCCAGGGTCTCTGGCTACCAATTGTTTGAGCTGAATCATAAGAACATACAGCCTCCATTAACCCAGACTGACTTCAGCTGCAGCCATGCTTCTTTATAACTTTGTATTACAAATGTTTCACTTGCATTAAGATATAATGGTTGTTGACATTTATATTTCATCAGCCACCTCAGTTCCAAGTGCCTCTTTCAGAGGGCTCAGCTTTCCAAAGCCACATCATAAATCCCTTTTTATACACTCACATTTTTCCCTTACTTTCTTCCATTGAGTTTTTACCCTGCTCTACAAAACCTCATCGCTATGACCCTGCAGTGCACTAAGCACACTTTAAAATTCTCTTTCCTTTCCTGATGATTTGTTTCATTAGTGACATTCTTCAAGTCAAATGTACCTAATCCATGGTTCAGTCTACTAACAGGAAATCGGTTCAGTGAACAGGGATTTATATAACAAAAGAAGTGCTCACTTAGGAAGTACTTTTAATACTTCGTTCATTGAAAAAAATGCTAACCTTCAGATTTTTCTGACTTTAATGCTCTGGTGTTTCAGTTTGGATTTAACTGTAAATGAAAGCCTTTGAAAGCCTTATAATCCATCGATCTCATATTTGCTGAAGCACAAATTTCATGGTACATGAACTTTTTTATTTCTTTAATTTTTTTTTTCTCCTATAATTATGTCAGCTATGTTACTTCTAGGCATGCTTAATTCTGTTGTCTGTTCCACTGTGCAATTCTTAACCAAGGTCCAAATGTCCATTTTATTTTTTATTTGTTTAGTTTTGGGATAGCGATTGTAATCTCAGCATCTGATTTTACTTTTCTGTGGAGGAAAGTTCCTCTTTTTTATGCTGTCAGTACTTCAGCTACTGGGGTATAGAGGCTTTAAGTGTTCCACTTTGAGATGTGGTTATCTAAAGATACAGTCCTCTTACTTGATAGATTTATATCTTTTGTATGCACATTTTTTTAAACTATTTCCTGAGACAGGAATTTCCTTTATTTATGACAGGACTAAGTCTTTATTTCTCTTAGCTTTCCAAAGGGGGTATTGATACGAGAAACGATACTAGACTGCAGATCATTAGGTTATCTCATCACCTGTCAAATTAGTTTAACTAACTGCACAATTTAGTGTTCCAAGGAAAGACTAAAATCTACTGTCACCAGCACCAGTGTTAGCTTGGCTGGCTTTCAAAACTGTTAATCCATTGGTAAGACTCCAGAAAGAGAGAAGGTTGGACTTGAGGGTCAGCAAATGAGAACAAGAAAAACCAATTATACCAAGAGAGCTGTGTCTGGAAATTGTGGCAGAGCCTAAGAAATCATTATGCCCATTTAATGTTTTTTTTTTTCTCCTCAGGGAAGAACAGTTCCACAGTGTTATTGATTAGAATATACAGGTCCTAAAGTAGGAAGGCCTTTTTACTGAGTCATGTCATGATTCTTTTATTCTTTCATTTTTAAATTTAGTAAAATAACCTCTGCTCCTCAAACACAAATGACCTTGTGCAGCTCAGCTAAGGTTAAATTTTTAATATCAATAAATTTTACTATAGAAATGTGCATGGTGATGAGATTTGAATGAAAATAGGGTTCTGGAAAAAGGAAATGAAAAGAATCCATACAGAATGTGAACAAGAATTATATAACATGATTTTATATGCTTAGTAGATAGTTGAAGAGCTTATTTCTTATGATCTGTCTCATGGACTTTCCATTGCAGTTCAGTGGGATACAGGTATTCTTTGAAAACTGTAGTTGCAGAATTGTGAGTCAGGCATCTATCTTCTATACACAGATCCATAGTTTTCAAAGACGAGTCATTGCATTACTTTCAGTCACTACTTCTCGAACCGATGGTCCAGCTCATCACTCATCTCTGATGATTCTTTTCCTTCCCTCTGGCATACTTACCTCATGAAATGAGCTGCATAGATGACAGTCTTAACCATGCCCTAAATAGGAAAGAAGTTCCTCCCAATATATCCCACTTGACCTTCTGAAAGAAAGGACAGAAGCAATCCAGCCATTTGTTATCTAGTTTTCAATTTTTAAATACATTTTATCTAATATGGTTTGAAAGAAATGAGTTTTCCATATTTCAGTCATCTGTTCTTCCTGTCGTGATGAAATGGCAGTTGCATTCAATAGACTACTCTACTGGCAATAATATCATTGTATTGATTAAGCAACTCTTCCTTATCTAAGACTATCTGTCAAATAGAGTATTTCGGTATGACATGAAAAGTTGACTAGCAGAAAAAGAATGCCAAAAGCTCAATCTAGCATCTGCAGTACATCCCAGTACTGATGAATAACTATTGTTCTTTATTCATAGTTAAAAATACCCCTAATATTCTATATATGAAAACTGCTGCCTGTACTGGAGTCAGATGAGATTTATTTGCAAGACAAAAATCCCCTTATGAATCCTTTAGGGAACATGAGACCAGCAGTCAAGATCTATAATCTAGCCAAGGTTTCAGCTCTCATCTAGGGCCAGCCATAGATAAGTTACTCTTGTCCTGCTATTTTGTTACAATGAAAGTCCTACTGCATCATATTTTAGTGGAGTAGCAAGCTAGAAGGGTTTGCAATATAATATTCTGGTTTTATTTTGTCCTTGTTAGGGGTTTTAGCAACAATACTCGAAAGTTAGTGCTCAAAAATGATTTGTCAATTTTCTTATCAAAAAGTAAGCTAGCATTCAATACTGGAAGGGTTGAATGAATATGCACTGAATTTTGGTATATGTAACCTTTGTGCACAATAATTTTTCTTTTCAGTGGAGAACAGGTGCAGTGAGGTAAACTGTGATATTAGAAATCTTGACGTATGTCAAAAATGGATTTCTCTTCATGTGCAAAGGTGTTCCACAGAATAAAGAAAAATATAGTAGAAGAAAAAGCAAGATTAGACTCTTGGTGTAGAGTTTGAAAACTGGGTAAAGGCCTGACACTCTGGAAAATCAGCAGCTGCAGCTACCTATATTCTTAGGAAACTGTAAGCTGTGTGCCTTAGATGCCAGCTCATAATTGTAAATCAGACAACATTACCACCTTAAGTTTTATTAAAGATTGAACTTTAAGTATTATTTCTGAGTTTTACATACAGCATCTGCAACTGTTAATCTGTATTTTAACAGTTTCTAATGTTCCCATTTCATAAGATATAAAACCTAGGAAATCTGAACTCTGTAGTTTTACACTGGGCCTTCTTATTGATACCATTCACTACCCATTACCAGGCACAGCTTTTAGCTCAGATTAGCAGAAAAACAGATAAAGAATTTGGATTATTTTTTCTTATGCCAAAAAAAAAAAAGTAGTGCGTGTGACTAACAGATCTTTTACCTTGTATTGCAGCTAAACATGATCACATTTGAATTCACAGATTTCCTTTAAAATCTTCACTTGTCACGTTTCTTCTGCCAAATGTGGGTCTGCTTAATTCTAGAATCACTATAGAAAAATAACAATTCTTGTGGGTTTTGGATAAGTTATCAAAGTCAAGTCATCAGAAATGCTTATAGAGAAAACATTTTTATTTGTGCTAGCAAAATCCAAGAGCCATTAGAGATGAAAAATTATTTTTTAGTAGCATACTGCATGAGATTTGGTTTCCATGTGACATTCACTCTCAGTGCTTATAGAATGAGTGGCATTACTTGGTCTGCTTTTGAATTTTAAAGACATGGTGTCTCATTAATAATAAAGGCACAGTGAGGAAATACTAGCCTTGTAAGGGGGATGGCTTGCCTCCCTCCTTCACTGCATAGGGAGGTAGGGCGTATGATTTTGAGCCATTGTCAGATCTCCCCAAGAAAGAGCTTCTTTAGCCAAATGTGCTTTGTAGAGTCAAACATCCACCTCAGGCCTATGAAATTTGTCTCCAGGAACTGACTGGAGCCAGGTGAACTGTTCTCCATCCAAAGTTGACAGGTTATGTAGTGACCTATACATTAGCCCAAACTGAGTTCTGAGTGATCCAGATTAAGGCTATAATTTGTTGATGGCATTTGAAAGTGACTGCATTTGTATGCAACTTTGATTTCCTTCTTCTTGTCTCCAGAATACATGCTCCCTTTTTTTGACAATATGTGGGATTTACCCTGCAGATCTCCCACTTTATAATGCCAGGTTTTCCTACTGTGTATTGAGAAGTGCTATGACTGGAAGTGGATTTCTGGTAGAAGGTTCCTTGGAGTCAATATAAGCAGATCTTCACAACATTTCAACAGTTTGGCTGTTTTCATTTGAGGATGGTTTTTTGTGTCTGAATCTTCTGAAGCACACTGCATGCATGTTTTGTTAGTTGTGAAGAAAGAACGGCTACTTCTGATTCTTATTCTGATGGGGAGATCATCGCTGAGGATACACTCTGAATTCCATGTATCAAAGTAAAACTACAAAAGCCACAGTGTTAAAAAAGAGATTTGAAATATATTTTCAGAACTCCCTGAGCTTTTAGAAAGAAGGAATGCTTCCATCCTGCCAAATCCACCAAACTGGTCTCATATGAATCTTGAGGTTGAGCACCAGAGTGAGCTCTTTATTCAGCCTTTCCTTATTTCCTCTACCCCTTTGTATCTTCACAAAACTTGTAAAAACTTGATAGCTTGGAGATGTCAATGCACTATAAAAATAATTTGAAATTGGCCACTGTGCTCAAGCTTATTAGGGGAGAATGAAGGACACACAGACAAATGCATAGATGTGTATATATCATATCCACATCCTCCTCTCTTCCTTTCTTGCTTCCCTCTCATAATGCCAGCACAGAAACCTAATTTTCCTTAAGAAACCAGCCTGAAAAAATTCACTGAATTACGCCAATGAATCTGTACTGACTTTTGGGAATCATTCTTGATTTATATCTTTCGAAGAGTTAATTAAACTCTGAGTCTTAATGAGACCATTTAGGTACAGACCCTGCAAGGACATAGCATGTGGCTTTGTACAGGTGAACAGTTCCAGTGAACTGACTGGAATTCTTAATCCTCGTAAGTTCTTGCAGAATCAGGTTTTTTGTTATAATTTCAAACTTTAACCAGCCTTTTAGGCTTTGAAGAGAATCTGAATCATTCAAATGTGTTTAAAGCATGTGTCCTGGTTTTGCTGTGATAGAATCATAGAAGGAATTTTCTATTCAGGAAAGCTGCATTTTTTAGAAGACTGCAGCACTCAATTTTGTGGGAACAAAGGTGATAAGACACTTTTTTTTTAGTTTTTGGCCAGCCCTAATACACAGGTTGCCATAGTGATCAAGGTATGTTGCAGTTTTAAGTTAGCCAGGAGCAGACGCTAGGAGGAGTAAAAACCAGGGCAGCTTACCCAAGTTGGCCAAGCGAAGTATCCATACCATAAGCATCACACTCACTATAAATTAGAAAGTTTGCTGGGGATGGCTCTCATTCTTCAATGGTTACTATCTTCAGAGGGTCTCACCTGTCATTCTGCTCCCAAGGCCTATTTGCCCACTCATCGTGATCATCGCACAGCTGGAGCTGTGGTTTTCACAGTGTTTTTTATTTAGCTTCCCTTGCTTACAGCCTGCGAGCACTGTATGAGCCGATTATATCTTTGTGTACTTTATATTTGTGTTGATACTAAAATTAGGGGTTTTAATTTTTATTTGATTTAATATGTTTCCATTTTACTTCACAAGTCTCCTTTCCTTTTCCTGATTCCCCTCCTCAGGTGTGGGAGGGTCATCAGATGATAAAACAACTGCCTAAACTAAGACAAATGAAAGAAGATTAGTAACTATAACTGTATTGTTATGGCTGTAGTGAATTAATTTATGTTACTACAATCACAATGATTTCTGATTCAGAGTTATTATAAAGTAAGTTTTGTAGCAGTGCATAGTGAAAAGGAAAGCAATGTATCTAACTCATATACACAAACCAACAAAACTGAGATGCTTGATACAATACTTCCATTGCACATTCCGTGATGATATTGTCAGCATTAAATATAAGGCAGCCTTACCAAAAAAAAAAAATGCAGTGAGTTTGAAGAACAAAAGGGAGAACATTTTGCTCCTGACAAATGGGGAAGTTGCTGCAACAGTAAATGTCACTATAAAGAAAAAGTAAATCTGAGCATTAGGAAAGGAAAGATGGAGCAGTCGCAATAGGCATACAGAAGAGGAGAGGATGGCGATGGATGCCAAATGAAAGCACGAGCACTGTTCAGCTCTGTAGTCCAAGGGACAGAGCTGGATGCTGCTCTCCAAGGTCCTGAATGCGTCCAAATGTGCAACTCGGGGTGAATGAGACCAAAATTACTAAAGAAAATTAAGTATTAGATTAAATTGTTTATAGGAAGTATGAACACGCAATTAATTAATTAATTGATTTTATTTATTTATTTGGGTTGGGATTGAGATTGGGCTATTTCACTTGTTCTAATTCACTATGGTTCTTGTGGTGAATACGTATTTTTTTGTTTTTGCATGCTCATACACAATATCTAGAAAAGAGTTTGATGTGTTCTGCTAGCACAAGCTTCCCATTGTTGCATTCCTTGTGCGTTAGATCTAATCAACGATATGCTTTTCATACTGAGTTAATTCCCTCTTCCAGTGGGCAAGCACACCACAGAGTGTTTCATTTACTTGTCATGGTGAGATCAGGAAAACTATTGTTAATTATTATGGTTTCAATTCCCAACTCAGCTGCTTATGTCAGATGTGCCATTGTGCGTGTGTGTTTGACTATTAATGACTAGATGGAATATTACTGTGTACACTATGAATACGAGGGGTTTTTTTTAGACAAACTCTTCTAGAAAGAAAAAGTCAAAATGTTACCAAAAAAGTCTGACAGTTTCTTACACAACTATCTAATAATTTATTGAAATAAATTTTAAATTATCAGTTTTATGTAAGTGTATAGGAAATAAGTTTTATAATTCTTCAGACTGTTTTGAAATGTACATAATATGTAAAGAGATGTCTGTTAAAACAACGTATTAATACAAAGATGGATACTATTAATATTGGTACTAGCACATTTTTATTGACTGGAAGATGTTACTACACATAGCTAAAATGCTGAAAATCGAACAAGAAGGATGAAGTAAAATAATTAAAATAGTATAAAGTGTCTATTATACCCCATACTTACGAACTTAGATAACTTTTTTTTTTGTATTTTGGGTAATTTCATTATGGCTTTTTGTTAGTAGAAGCTACTGACCAAATCAAACAAAAAATCCAGAATTTCAGTTTTGAATCCTAGCCTGCAGAGGTGCTAATGAGTTCTTCACATTGAGAGTTTTAGAGTAGAAAAGCAATAGGGGGAAAAAAAAAAAAGAATCTGTAATAATTTCCAGTTGTTGGTTCTCTCCAGAACAATCACTTTTGAAATTTAAAATCAGCCACATCACAGTAAAATGTTTGTTTGGGTTTTTTTGTGGTTTTTTTTTACTTCAGTGAAAGATTATAGTCTTTGGTAAGTAACCATAAGAGTTACAATAGTGAATGCACTACTATTCTGTAACCAGCAAACTGTGGAGTTGCACTATTTGTGCAAATAGTATCGGAATTCAATTTTCTTTTCAATTTTCTTTTGCAAATGTGCCATAGTATCCCCATATAAACATCAGTCATTTTAAGCAAGGTACATTAATAAAGTATATACATACAGAATATCAAAATGGATTTTGCATTCTTTTCTAAGTTTATTTTATTATGACATTAATTACATAAATAGCATTTTTTCATAATAATGATGATTGGAAATAAACTAATAGAATTAATTCCTATTATTTATTTATTTTTACTTTGTTATTAGTTATTAATCCAAAATTTGTGATTAAAATTTTGAGAACTGTTTTAAATAGGATTTGTATCATATATAGGGACTAGTGAGTGCAACTTGGTAGCAACCTAGAAGCACGTTGCAGTAATGTTAGTGTAAGAAGGCTCAGTCAAGAGCCTTGCTCTTTTATAATATTACATCTGTCCCTTCTGCAAATCTGAATTTTCTTCTTCTTTCTTTCTGCTTCATTTCTACTAGTGGTAGGATCAGTATTGCTCACAGGTTTAATGAATGTTTGCTAATGTGTAATTTATCTCTTCTTAAATCAGGGTGAAATAATATTGAAGTGAAAATACACTTATGTCATTATTAATGCTGATAAAACCTTTACAGGTCATGAAATTATTCTTCCCATGAAAAAGTTTTTTTATTCAAAACTTCTTATGTTTCACTGTTTAACAGATGAAAGAACAAGATACCAAAATATAAATTTTTATTTTAAAATGTATTTTATCAAATTATAATTTATGTAAAAGAATTGGTAAATTCTTTGACCGGTTTTAGTGGATTTAATTAATTTTTTTTGCAACATATTAAGTGCTTTCAACAAAGGTATTTATTGTCTTTGCAGTTTCAGATCTTATATTGGATAAGATAGGACTAGGAAGCAGCCAGAAAGATATGTTATGGGATTCTTTTTATTTAATTGTTTCACATACCTTAAACAGTTGAAATCTAGGGAGATTATTTCCAAACTCTTCTGTCTATTTTCTCAGATGCACAAACAAAAAAATATATATTGTCCATAGGGAAAAAGGACAGTTTTGCCTAATTCATAAAATGGTGTCTTTTCCCAGTTCTAGGGGTGGAAACTTTCAACACATGGGCAAAGTCACAGATGCAGAAGGACATTCCAGAACTAGCTTTATTTAAAGTAGGTCACATGCTGTAAACTCAATCAGGCAAAGCTTTAATTTTTGTAGGCAGTGCCACAAGAGTTGGGTGATTAGGCTGCTGTTTAATAAAGAGCATGGCATCTTATTACAATGCTTGTTCTCTGGGAAGAAAGGGAAGAAGTCCTGTAATAAGAAAAGTATGAAGAGTGAGTCAGTCAAGTGCCATTGGAAGAAGAGGTCCCCACTGTGAATATACCAGTAATTGACATCTTGTGGCTACCTCTATTGTAGTCCAATTAAACTTTACTGAATTCCAACAGGGGAAAGTGGTAGGAGCATGGATCCTCACTGTCATACTACCATAGGCCATCCTCCTTACAGGCACTGGAAACAGATTAAAAACTTACTCAGAATAGCACACTTAATGAACACTCTGTCTGGAGAGGACAATAATCATCTTCTCCTCATCATGGGCCCGTACAGGCATTAGTACAATCTCAGAAAGAAACAGTTGAACTGTCCCAAGAAAGTTGAATTAATATTCTCCAAAAAATAGCCAGACATTTTTAGGTTGTTTTTTTCCTTCACTACCCACCTGTTTCTGCCAAAGGTAATAAGGCTACTGTGCTTAGCAGTTAGATGAAGATATTTGGTCTTCTATGAAACTCACACCTCAGAACTGGTTTCCAAATGAGCTGGCAAAAGTTTTTGTAAAGGTTTGACTGAAAGTTACACATTCCATTCCCTAAACCCTCTACAAATTGAATTGTACTGAATTGAACTGAACCCTCTACAAATTTCCTACAAGGGAATGACTGCCATTTCATGGTTGGAATGCAATGCATATGAAGAGATTAACAGCAGCACTAAAGACAGCTTATATGCAGAAGTTAATTATTTATATATCTTTTTTTAACTCTGTGTTAGTCTGAGGGATACATCTTATTTTCCCATTTTGGAATTAATAGGAATTACCCAGAGCAATGATCATGCACGTGCACATTCACACACATGTACACATGTATATATATATATGCCAAAGTAAGAATGAAATCTTTCTTTCTTCGGTCTGGGTCAGCAAAACTTTTATCCTGCCTCTAGATTCTAGCCAGGATATTGGTATTGAATTCCTGTTTCACAGAAAGAGCTATGAGATATTTCACTGGCTACATGCAGTTCAAACCCTCATTTTTATACTGTTAAGAGGTTTCCTGTAGCACAGTCTTCTGAATCAGCAAATAGGGGTCTGCTGTTGACATTGGTGTGGAATGGTATCTATCCATTCAATTTCCATTTTGCTCAAGCAGTTTCTTTAGTAGCATCTAAGAGCTGAAGTCACTCCTGTATCACTCCCATATGGAAAAAAAGCATCATAGACATTCTAGCAGGCTGAATGGTGAATTTCCTCCTCATTCTCAAAGGAGTTTCATTTCTTTAATTTCTATCTTTCATCTGTTTCTTGAAGAAGGGAAAGTTTCCATGATCTCTTCCATAACTTGACAAGAAAATGCCAGAAGTTCCAAGGATGTTTTTATTAACCTTGCTCATCATCTCCCAGTTCTTTATGTCTGTTTTAAAGTCAGAGATAATGACTAAGTCATTCCACAGAGAGGCCTGCGTTAAATGCTATCTCTAGCACGGGTCACAGCCCACACATGTCAAATGGCTTATTTATAATGTCACTGAGGTAGGACCACATCTCTACCTCAGCCTTCCTTCTTTCTCTTTCCTCCTGGCAATCTTTCTCCTGTGAGCACAGAGGGCTGTAGGTGCATCCAAAACCAAAACCAGCTCTATCCCAAAATTGTTAAGCTCAATGATTGTAACTTACAGTATTTCTGAAGGTGCAAGATACTTAAAATGCTGTCAGTGCTAATTTTGCAGTGATTTTCTCCATTGTATAAATGACTTGTGTAACTTGTATGCACTGGGGTATTTTCACTCATCAGTAACATTGAAGTAAAGGATCTGAAGTTAATAGTGTTTTATCTCCTTTAGCATTATGTTTTGAACACAGACTTGCAAATTCCACATCTGAAGAGTAATGGAAAAGGAAAGGATTTGTGCCTGTTTGCCACACAAATTCATAAAGACCATAAACACACTTACATGACATATCCTTTTTCCTACTGATTGGACATACTTTCATTTTTAAACATGTACCTTTTTGACTTGCATATAAATGAACTGGAAAAAAAGTGCAACCTACTTCGAGGACTTCTTTTAGAAGTAAATCAAGCCTTAAGGCTGATATGTATTACAAATAAAATAGGAAATTTTATTGTTATTTTATGTTGATGTATGCATGTTTTTACTGTTTTGAAATTAACATTGCAAATATTGAGACTCTTTCTATAACAAAGCAGACCATTAATTTATTTTCGTCATGCCTCAGTAATTTGATTATGTATGTGGTGCTGTTCAAATTAAAGCTCTAATTTTTAAAAGAGTATAATTTAAAAAATAGTGATTCTGTCATGAAACTTTCAAATTCCTCTCAAAGGATTACAGATGATAGGTTTAATGATTAAAAATGCTCTATTTTCTTCTTAAGTATCAGTTTGTGCAGATTTTTATTTTGATAAGTATTGTTGCACACTATTTCCAAAACATAATCGTTACCTGTATAGTTGAGACAGGTTTTCATCTATAGTTATTATATGGTTTTGGTTAATTATTTGTACATATATGTGTATATGTATCTATGTGTATGTATACATATACCACTTAGATGGAAGATAGTCTTCCAGTTTCTTTCTTCCAGTCTTTCCAGATGGGTTAGATCTCTACATATAACTCTATCAACACGTAAATTCAGAATGTCTTGTTCCTGTCAGTTTGTATGGCAGCCTGGATATTATAAGAGGCTTTATGGAAAGTCTAAAATTATTGCTTTGTTTTTTATAAATTAAATTACTGTCTTTTGAGAGTCATAAACTATATTTAGCACCAGATGGATGACCACAGTATTTCATTGCTGAAAATGTGTAATATGCTCTGCTTTGCTAAACTGAACATTTCTGGTGGCTGTAATAAGCATACATAAGATGTGATCCTCTTCCTCATCAAGAAACTCATCATATTCAGTGGGAATTCCGTGCACAGAGTGACACCACTGCGTGCTGGTAGTTGTTGACTTTACATTGGAAATTTTGTTGAACAGCCCTGTCATTAACACAGCATTGTAACTACTATAACTGACTGGCAGAATAATGGTGTCTATTGGCCTTTTCTGCAATGATGCTTTAGGTCTGTGTCTTTACTAAAAACAGCTTTTATGTTGACTTCATAGCAATAAGAGACTGCTGCTTATAGCCAAGTTAGAAAACACCAATATCTATGCAATTCTGTGTTATGAGTTCAGAAGAAATTTGATTAAGAAATATAATTTGTCTGTCCTTGCTAGCCTCTTTAGATTTTCTTAGCTGATTTTCTCAGCTGATTTTCTCTTTGACCCATTCTAGCCACAATATGTCATGACCCTTCTTTCACTGTTATTGCTTCAGGAGGTTGAAGGGAAAAACTATTAATAGAATAACTATATGTGGATATAGAGAGTCCCAAAAAAACCTGCAGAATTCCACTTATGTCCAGAAATGTATCTGATCAAGGTGGAATTGTCTGCTGCTTCTGGTTTCTGTTGGTTCCTATGGCCTTCATTGTTGTGATCATCATAAAAGTGTTCAAACGTTAATTGAGCAAGGCATTAAATGTTTGTCTACAATAATATGCTTATCTTGGAAGGACAAAAGTCCAACTTCTGAATTTTTTTCAACATATAATTAAATGAAATCTAGCACAAGCAAAATTCGAGAGATTTTTTTCTTTATTTCTCCACCCCCACCCCCTTTCTTTTTAGGAAGACTAGTTTGAAAGAACTTCAAATATTATAGTTATATTATATAT
>NW_010177923.1:10878-11205 GCF_000695765.1 Mesitornis unicolor | reverse complement strand
TTTCTTCACCTTCCCCCTCCCGCTTTGCCTTTAGGTGCAGGGGGATAGGAGTGGGGGTTTGCAGTTGGTCTTCCCGTCATACTCAGCCCAGCCTCTCTCTCTCTACTTCCACCCGACCCCCTTTCCATAGGGAAAAACAAAAGTCCCCAAAAGTCCAATATGGGTCTGCCTACAGCTGCAGTTTTCCTCACACATGAACTGCTCCAGCACACACTGCCCAGAGTCACACCTTCTTCAGGAGCAGCCACCTGCTTATGTGGCCCTGCCCCACCAGTGAACTCTATGGGCTGCAGGCGAGTCGACCTGGCTCTCGCCACGGGGTGTAAA
>NW_010177923.1:9499-10818 GCF_000695765.1 Mesitornis unicolor | reverse complement strand
TTTCTGCGCTGCAGGTCTCTGCTGATAGCTCTGGAGATCCCGGCTCTCTCTCTCTCTCTCTCTTTTTTTCAGGATTAAACTGCAGCAGGGCTTAAGCTTAAGTTGTGGTCGGGGCCGCGTCACGCACACCTGGGGCCACGCTGGTCAGGGTCAGTGCCAGAGAGAGAGCAAGGCATGCCCTGCACCCCCCTTAAATACATAAATTCACAGGGGCGCTGGTTGTCTTGGCCCTGGTCAGAGGTGGGTCTGACAAAGGCAAAGGGGGAGCTTTTCAGGTAGCTTCTTACAGGGTCATCTCCATAGCCATTCCCTCATTACCAAAGACACAACCAAAAACCTCCTCATAGAAAACCCAATACATTAGTGCAATCAGGAAAGTGCTAATAACAGGTGTTCCTATTCATTTTGACAGTAAGGCTGCAACAGAGACTGTACCTCAGGTTTCTTGAAAGCACTTAATGGAGTTCATTTGCAAAGAAACCTTCCTGACTTCTCTAGAGAAAGAAATGAGGCTCTAGCTACTTGCTTCAGCATTCATTTCCAAGTAAACAGAATTATGACCGTTCCAGGGACAAATGCAAAGACAAAGTTTTAAACAAACTGTTTGCACTCCCTGAACTCCCAAATGGGAGTTTTTATCTTGCCTTGTGCCTTTTACTTCATTTAAACATCCCTGAGTATTTTGGTTTATGGATTTCTGTAACTACAATGTAAACAAAGTGAGAACACAAAGTGCTGTGAAGAGAGGATGTCAGGTGAAGAATAAATGAGACAGAAGGTACTGCAATAAATGCATTCACTCCAACACGGACAAAACGGACTTTTTCATTCTCTTAGTCCTTTCCAGTCTTTTTCTACTCCAGAAAAAAAGTAATTACCCTCATATTAAATACATTTAAAATGTGTGCCCTCTGAAAATGAGAGTAAATATCAAATGGAGCACTTACTTTGCTTTGAATAAAGAAGTAAACAGAAAAAACCAAAAAATGCGTGAAGGTAGTCTAGGAAGTATAGACAAGATGTATTTGCAAAAGCCAGATGTTCCTACCTTTTAACAAAATGCTGTACTTAAACCATCATTAACCACATATGCACAGACTTTTGTCTAGACTAAGTGGAATTATATGTCTGAGCTTTACACCTACCCACAGATATGTCTGTTTATGTAATTTCATTCTTGTATAAACAAACAAACTAGTAAATTCATAACTGAAGTGCTCCTAATTCCAGATATCCGTCTAATAGTCCTCATAAGGCTTTACTCTGCACCCACTATCTAAACTAAGAGAAGACATTTCCATGAAGGAAAAGGTATGTTT
>NW_010177923.1:0-9471 GCF_000695765.1 Mesitornis unicolor | reverse complement strand
CAATCTGTTCTGATGAATCCACTAATGTGAAATTTCTGACCCAATAGGCAGTGATTGCACAGCACCGAGACTCCTCTCATTATTCATGAAATATGTGCTGTACAGTGTCAGCTCACTCCCTGCAGACTTGGTACCAAGCAATTACTCATTTACTCATCACCTAGCTTTCTCTTCCCTACTCCTTTTCCTTTTTATTTTATTATTTTTGGTGGGTGTCTGTATATTCAGCATACTTCAAGAAGCAAACACACAGTACTGGAATGAAAATCACACTTCTCTTGTTTGATTTTAAATAGAAAAGTACTTTCAAGTCCTTAAAAATTGATGTTGTTTTAAACTTTACAACAAGCAATAGGAGAAACTAGTATCTGCAGGAATAAATGGAAAGCAATCAAGTGTATACATATTTGCTCCCAGAGAAAAACTGTGAAAACTATCTTCTATGACCTGATTCATTCATCTCATTCTCCTTGAAGCATCAGTAGCAGGTATAGTGAATAAAAACAATATAAGAGAGAGAAAAAATATTTTTTATTAATGTGTCCACTTTGGTCTTTATATGGGGAACACTATTTGAAGTAAAGGACAACAATCTTGATTTCTTTTTCTAATGTAAATGCATTTCTGCATTGAGAGTTCAAAAGTTCAGTTACAGTGGGTGTAAAAGGGGTTCTGATGAGGCAGAAAAATAATATTAGAGAAAATACCCAGGTATATAATGTGCAGGTGTCACATTTGTGTCAAATTGTTTCTGTGTGGCCTGTTTTGTACCAGCACTAAAACATTCAAACATTAGTGACTTGTAGAAGAAAAGCTTGCCAACAATGTAAAAGATCCGTTGCCCCATTAATCCTCAATTTAAACAAGACAGCTAGCTTGCCAGGAAATGTGTACTAAACTTAGTCATCTTAGCTAGAAAGTCCAGGATTTTCACAGTAACTGTTAATTTTACATGCTTTATTTTTTGATTATCAACTTGACAGGAACATTTTGTGTTTTCAGACAGTGCCCAGCAGCCTACATTGAAAGTCAGGATATTGTATTCCACAGGAAGCCTTATTGATGTTCTTCCCAGAAGTACATTGTTCCTGCAAGAGGAGAAGACAGAGGGTCCACATCTATTTCTCTGAAAATCTTGTGAAAACCTCAACTATGAGGGCTCTAGTTTTTCATATAGCTCAAAAATAGGGCTTTTCCACATGCTTCTAGGGGCTAAATCATTGCAAATCCCCCACTACTTATATACTCTCTCCCCTCTCTCCCAGTAGCCCAAGCCCTATCCTCCAAGGCCTTTCCTTTACTCCAAGAAGTAGAAGGAGAAGGAAAATACACATAACTTTCTTGCTATTGCTCATTCTGGAAGTCAATACTCAGTAAGTTTTCGCTGGGAACTGAACTTTCTAACAGGGCAGAGTGTCAGGCTGTTTAGGTTAAAGACTCCATTGAGTGGGGCCGTCATTCTCTACTACTTCCATATGTTCAAGAAACTAGTGTTCATGAGAGGAGAATGAATATTTAGATTACTTGCCAGCTAAGCTAGTACATTCTTGTTTCAATTGCAGAATATGTATGCATGACAAGACATATCTCAGCCAGCATATCGGTACACACTAAAGCATAATTCTCACAAGCCCTACTTATCAGACTTAAAAGAGTATGTTATGCATAGCACAAAGAAATCAAAATCATAGCTATTGATTTAGGAGAGCTGTAACAATGCTTTGTATCATAGCACATGATGCAGGTGATAGACCTAAATCATCTCACAGCCAAAGCATGGGAATAGTACCAGCAATGACAGTGAAGATGGTATGGAAGAATGGAATTACAATTCCATGTCATAAAATATATAAATATACTTAAAGAAAATGCTACTGCAGTATTAGACTGTGGAGGCCTGGGCCATAGAAACACTGTAACTGCTTCAGTTGGCCAAAGTAGGACAAAGAACAAAGAGGATAGTCAAAATCTGGGTGAGGGTACGTGACGGGAGGCATGCAGTTGTGATATCGAAAGCAACATTTAGCGCTTGGGAAAAGAAACCTGACCGTGAAGCAAAGAAGATAAAGAAAGCACTGAACACAGCAAAATGGACTGGAGACGGAGAAATTTTAACCAATCATATATTAGCTTAGCCAGTGTGGACAGCACGTGCAAGATGTATGCAGCCAATTAGGAGTCAGATAGACGCGTGCACAGAATGCTGGAAATGTATGAGAATCATGCTTTGTATGTAATAAATTGGCTATCAGAGCATCATATTGGTGTGCTGTAGTCCGTTCCTTGCATGGACTCCAACATTAGACTGTTCAGAGAATCACAGAATTATTTAGATTGGAAAAGACCTTTAAGATCATTGTGTCCAACCATAAACTTTATGCTGTCAAGTCCACCACTAAACCATATCTCTAAGTGCCACATCTACATGTCTTTTAAATACCTACAGGGATGGTGACTTAACCACTTCCCTGGACAACCTCTTCCAATGTTTAATTATAGAATCAAAGAATCATTTATGTTGGAAAAGACCTGTAAGATTTGCATTAAATCTTGCACCTTATGTGTAATCTATTCCATACATTCCCTCCACAGTTGCTCAAACTAATAAACAATTAGTAGGATCTCTCACGAATGTTTATTATTGTTTAAACTATTTCCTTTTATCCCCAGACCCTGTGGACACATGAGAAAAGACTCTCAGAAAAGCTACGCCCAAGACTGACAAGATTAATCGATTTGACAGGATAGATTGTTTAATACAAGCCAAAGCAGCCATCAAATACCATAAAAATGAGATGATTACCCAGTACCAGAGAGCCTGACCTTCTGTATGCCTACCTAAGTCACAAATACGTGCTTCAGCTAGGACTGAGTTTCTAGGCAGAATGTATCATTTTACTACAGATACAGAAACATAAATTATAATCATCATAATATCATAATACATATCTCCTATCAATAGAGAAGAAGAGAAATATAGAAACTTTTGATGATGTTTCACTAGAGATCTTTATTTCTTAGCAACATTAGTGATCATTTCTCAAGATGCCCAGTATTACAGAAAAAACTAACCACCCTTCTGGCACTTCAAGTTCTGGCAAACGTAAGAAGACCAGTATATACATGTTCTAATGGGCGTGTGACCTTTTTTAGAGTAGGGAAAAATCTATTTCTTATTCACCTGAATCTCAACAGCTTTGCTACAAATTCATTTTTTGAGGATCTTGGATGAAAAGCAAAAATTGCACTCAGACAATTGCACATGAGCAGTTTATTATGTACCATTGAATGCGCCCACCACATTCACACCTGCCCTTATTTCACTGAAGAGCTTATGATATACAAAGATACTTTCATAAGACAGTTAAGTTCTTTGCCATTTGGGAGTTTCTAGTAACAAACTGGCTAAGGCTTAATTAAATCTCTCATTCTCAAATGCAGGCCCATCCTTGGAGCCTGGATCTTTCTCTCATTGCTGCCTATAAAGAACTCAAATCTTGGAATGGAATGGAATGGAATGGAATGGAGTAGAGTAGAGTAGAGTAGAGTAGAGTAGAGTAGAGTAGAATAGAATAGAATAGAATAATTTTGATTGGAAGTGACCTACAATGGTCATCTTGTCCAACTGCATAGCCAGTTCAGTGCTGACTAAGAGATAAAGCATGTTATTGAGTCCAAATGTCTCTGAAACACTGACAGGCATGGGGCAGCAACCGCCTCTTTAGGAAGCCTGTTCCAGTGTTCGATCGCCCTTTCAGTAAAGAAATGTTCCCAAACGTACAGTCTAAACCTCCTCTGGTGCAGCTTTGAATTACCTTGTGTCCTGTCATTGGATCCTAAAGAGAACAGATCAGCAGTTCCTTCTCCAGTTCCCCTCCTCAGAAACATGCCAGAGGGACAGGATGCCATCCAGAGTGACCTGAACAAGCCCAAGTGGGTCCATGTGAACCTGATGAGGTTCAACAATGCCAAGTGCAAGGTCCTGCACCTGAATCAGGGCAATCCCCAGTATCAATACAGACTGAAAGATGAAGGGATTGAGAGTAGCCCTGAGGGAAAGGACTTGGGGTACTGGTGGATGAAAAGCTGGACATGAGTCAGCAATGTGTGCTCACATTGAGCTTGCATCTCTCGCACAGAAGCCAACCTCATCCTGGGTTGCTTCAAAAGTGTGGCCTGCAGGTCAAGAGAGGTGATTCTGCCCCTCTACTCTGCTCTCGTGAGGCCCCACCTGTAGTATTGTGTCCAGTTCTGGAGTCTGCAGTACAGTAAAGACATGGACCTGTTCGAGTGGGACCAGAGGAGGGCCACAAAAATGATCAAAGGACTGGAGCACCTCTGCTATGAGGAAAGGCTCAGGACAGTTGGGCCAGGGACGCTTTGTTGCAGTCTTTTAGCATACAAAGCAGGCTTATAATAAAGAAGGGGACTGAGTTTTTAATAAGGTCTGTTGTGATGAGATAAGGGTAATGATTTTAAACTAAAAGATGCTAGATTCAGGCTAGATATAGGGAAGAAATTTTTCATGATGAGTATGGTGAAACACTGGAACAGATTGCCCAGAGAGGTGATAGATGCTTCATCTCTGGAAACATTCAAGGTCAGATTGGACAGGACTCCAAGCAACCTGATCTAGTTGAAGATGTCCCTGCTTACTGCAGGGGGTTTGGACTAGATGACCTATTAAGGTGCCTTCCAGTCCAAACTATTCTATGACTTTACATATTTAAATGCTACTCTTGTGGTTGTTTTTTTGGTTAGATTCTTATAATGATGTCTTCACAAAATTAATCTCAAAGAAGAATTAAGTCCAAACAGAGGAAACACATATACTTATTAATACATGGAGTAAAATTTACAACATCTACAACTCTCTAGATACATGGGTATGTTTCAAAGAGATTTTTGAATTTTTTTGCTCTGCTCTGGAATGAGGAGCAGAGCTTTGGAACTACAGGTTGTCAGCTCATGCTGTGCTGAGAATGAATAAGAGGATTTTGAATAACTTTAAGCATGTTAATCTGAAACCTCAATCTGAAAAAAACACGAACGCTTTCCAGCATCTTTGAGAGATTTACAAGAACTGCATATGTAAGAGAATTTCATCCCTCAGATTCTTCAAAGTAAATGATAATTGGATGCATCTTAAAACATGCATATTACTTCAGGACAAATTATTAATTCTGTCATCAGTTAGCTGATATTATTTTGTAGTTAACATAGTTGCTCTTTAATTAATTTCAATTATTATTAGTAATATTCATACCTAATATAAATAGGTGCAATTTCACAGTTGTTCCTCATTTTAACCACCTTGAATCCTAGTTAAATAAAGTAACTTCCAAACTAGACACTGAAATCTGAAATTTCCTTCTTCTGAAGTTACAAGTCCACAGTAAAGCTTTCAAAGAAGGCAATAGTGTACACCATGATCTGCTAACTTTTCTGAAAAGCAAATAAAATGCTTTAACTTCAGTAGGAATTAATACTGAATGAAGTATACATATCTCTCCCATTTCCGAAGATTGCTGAAACAGAGAATTTCTGACAGAACAAAAAGCATTTGATATTGGCATAGGAAAAGCAAGTTTAGATAATATTATTCCAGTCTGGTAACTAAAGTGTTCAGTATGGTTTTAAGGTTGGCAGACTAGACTGAATGTACAAAAAATAAAATTTTATTATAAATTATAATAATGTGATTAGGCTAAAGGACATAAACTGGAATACTTACTATACAATGTAAGTGCTATAGCAGCTACTTATTAACTAGCATTTACTAGATCTGGAACAATAACTAAAGCAGTATTTCAAAGCTAGCTTTATTATTGAATAGAGATTCATGTTACTGATGATCGCCAATAGCTCCCTTTTGATCAGTCTCTGAGGTGTTATCATTCAAGGCACATTCCTGTTCAAGGGGGGAATAATCAAACACACATCATGGGTGAAGTGTGTAAGAATCCCACTTGATCAAGAAAGGGACAAGGACCTTTATAGAACAAAGTGTTTGTCTGTCAGTCATTTGTTGCTAAGCCAAAGCTCCTTGCTCAGCAATCCTTCTAGCTTAGCAAATTGTTCTTATCTCATAAGAACACTGCCTCCTTTTTATCAGTCTTCTATTTTTCTCTCTGTCTGGGTTCAGATGGTCCAGCGTGTTTCCCAACACCAAGGCACAGCGTGACCTAGCATATCTGATGGTTTTCTCTCTCCAGAGAACAGAAAGAGGCAAGTGTCAAGTCCTTTCATCCACTGAGGCAGAGCATCCAGATACACAAAGACAAAGCAAACTTTCCCAAAGCTTCAGTCTTACTCTCCTAGTCTACTTTTAACTGTAATTTGAAGTTTTGTACTGTTTGTTTCTGTTTAAATGGATACTGATTTGTCAATAGGCCATGAGAAAGTCTGCTTCTCACGCTGCTGCTTTCCAGACTGCAAGGACACCCTTCAGGAGGCCCTTATCTCCCCTTTTCCACAGCTTTCTGTACTTTTCTCTGCTTTTCAGCTCCCAGTGACAGAAACGTCCCAGCACTTTGCATGTCTCTCTTGGCAGGACATGACATCAGGTACAGAGGAAGCCATGAGGGAGAGTGACTCTGCTGCAAGGTTCAACAGCACAAACCAGCCACCACAGACAGGGTTGGTGGAGGCAGCAGCAACCTCCTGGTACCCCATCTGCCTGGGAGACATCAAGGATGCAGCCTAGGTGGCCTTCTGCATTCACCGATTCTGCTTTGCCTGCATCCAGGACTGGGCCAGAAGGAGTGTTAGGTGTCCACTCTGCTGGCGGTTGGTTGACCTGCTCCTGCACTTGGTGTAAGTGGATGACCACTACAAGAAGTATGTGGTCCTCTTATCCAACCACCACCAGAGGGATGTGGTCAGAGAAGGGGTCTAGAGCAGATCCTCACAGCAGCATGACAACTCCCACAGCTTGGTCACCAATGACATACCCCCCACTGGCAGAAGGGGGCCTGTGGTGAGCCACCAAGTACAGAGGCAAGGCACAGCTCCAAGGCCCTCAAATGCCTCCTCCCAGCAGGCTCCCATACCCAGCACTTCTCAAGAGTGAACCCTGACAAGTGCAGGGTAGTGCCAGGCCGGCCCTGCAGCTGCAGCCTGTAAGTGAATCGGCAGAGCAGTGCTGTGAGCTCAGCTTTTTTTCTGCTGTTGTATCCAGTAAACATACACGTGCTTTCCAGGAGCTGTTTTAATTTTTCCCAAAACCAAAGAGCTACCCACTGTAGGGAACATTTTCCTCGTCACTTTCTCATCAGTGCAGGAAAACCAAAGGGAGAATTTCTTTGGATGTACAATAAATTTGTTTAGAATAAGTTTAACACCTTTGATTAACTTGATGCTTTGCTGCAACCAAAGCAGCAACATTTGTTGGTTTGCCACAATAGGAGATCTTTCCCTTGTGCTCGCCTGGTCTCCCACTTCCAAGCACCAGTGCAGGGTTGTCCAAACCCTTTGAGCACCCTCCAGCCTGTGGGTCTCAAAGACCTGCACATCTCCCCAGCTGCCATAGACACAGGCCATGCTGACAGCCCAAGCCCTGATGGGTCCTCTTGCTGGTGACTCTCCATCCAGACATCTCTGGTTGAGTCACACCAGTCTCCGCCTTTCCCTCTCACTGCTCTACTACAGCAACCCTACTCCTCCAGACCAAGACCACATGGCTGTGCCTGACAGCACTGGCTGTGTAGCAACACCCAATCCAGGAGAATGATGCCCTTTTGCTGATGCACATGAATTGCCTTGATCTTTGTCAGGAGAGCAAAAATCCAGACCCCAAGCCTCCCAGGTTTCCAGGAGCAGCCCAGAAGAAGACTGATATGCAGACACAGCACAGTTTGACCACAGACAGAAGCACTGGAGGAGTGGGCATTAGGGAGCAGCACCTGAGAACCTGCGTTAAAGGGGGAGCCTGTGCTGAAGGAGAAGCCTGGACAGCCAAAAAGACGCCACTGGCAAATCCCCAGTAAATAGCTTTGGCCAAGCACATCCTCACCAGAAGTCACACATGTGCAGAGACACTGACTAGCACGAGCAAAAATGCTTCTGTTGGTTTAAGAAAGGACTGGTTCACAAACTCTCCAAACTTGATTCTCCTAAACCACTAGCAAGGGATGTAAGCCCCCAGACACTGACACAGAAGTGAAGCTGGAAGCAAGGAGGGGCAAGGCATGGTTCTCTTCAGACTGTGGCTGCAGACAAAGCCTGCTATGAAACTGCTAATATGATTTTTAAGAAAAATCATTATAATCCCTTGTGCTTTTTGTCAGCATCTGGTCATCGTTAACAGGACTTAATTTATCAGACAAATCATTTTGCTTAATTAGGTGGCTAACTGGTGAGGCTATCCTACAGAAAAACCTGTGATATCATCAACAATATCCTCAAAAATATCTTGTGCGTACAGACAAAGCTCTTTTAACAGGATTTCCTAAAATTGCTAAGCAATAAGTTTAACTTTTAACGGGTGAATGATGCTGTTTCTATTTTTTCAGATATAGCATAAAATAGTCTAAAGACTTTTTAAGCAAAGGCAATTGTACATTTCATTACCTTGAACTGACTTTAGAAGTCTAATCCTCAATATTAAGTGCAGATGATTCCTCATTCTTCATTTTCAAGGTACAGAGCACTGGTCAAAAGATACTCCTGAAATGTGTTTCATAAGCATTTGTGTAATTTAAATGAGCAATTGGACTTTATTCTTGATTTTTAAATAAACATTATTAACATCCAAGGTTTTTTCCTACATTTTATCTTAGGGGACCTTAACACTTAACCTTAATGCAGACTAAACATGTCTATTTCTTCTAATGTAAATGGACAAAAGATAGAATTCAGCACTCTTATGTAATTAACATAAGATCAATGTAACAGAAAGGATGACTAAACAACAAAAAAAGGAAAGAAAAACTAAATTATTTTTTAAGAAGTCTAGGTTCTTCTGAGTAAACTGGATGTGGTTTAGCTTTTCTTAAAGAAAAGCACAATGCAGTCTATAAGTCATATATTTGGTTCCTCCTACAGAGTGCTTATGAAGCTATTTTCCTTCTTGGAAAAAAAAGTGTTTTCAAGCCAACTGAACTGGAGTCTCTGTTCCCCAGAGTTCTATTTCCAAGATACTATGTGTTTCAAATCTCATTTATCTTTACAGACAGAATATGCTGATTAAACAGATTAAGCAGATTATCACGTTCTCACTACAACAAAACTTGCATATTATTTGTCAGGTTACTGTGAGCAACTCAAACCCAGTCACTGAGATTCAATACAGAAGGTGAAAGCTCTGAAGCTGTCTGCAGCATATCAGTGGCCACACAATGCAGTCCTCATGTGGACAAGTATATAACCTGCAAGAGAACTTTTTGGTAGCAGGATGTTTCTCTGCTCCGGAATCCTTTTGTATTAATTATAATCATACAGCAGTGCAAGACGACCACAGGACTCCGAGAC
>NW_010177922.1:80803-91951 GCF_000695765.1 Mesitornis unicolor | reverse complement strand
GCTGGCCCAGCCCTAAACCACGACACTTCTTCATTTTTTTTACTCCTCAGCTTTTGAGGTATTTTGGAAGTTGTGTGTAGCATGACCCTTTCACATTTTTATGTCCAACTTGGTAGCCTGTACACTATCAAAATTTAAGCAAGATTTGAGATCACCAGGTATTGCTTTTAAGTAAGTATATCATTACAAGGAAAGCAAGGGTTTTATCTGTGTATTTTGAGAAATACTTGTATCATTATCTAGCAATGAGTGAGAGAGAGAGAAGTGATTGCCTGTTTGGAGGTCATGTATCAGTCTTCCTGGAGAAAATATTTGCACTTATAATGTCCTCACAAATAGGAGGCTTGGTAATTGATTTTTTTTTTTTATTCTGTCAGCAAATCACTACTAAACATGCAGTATTTGCAACAGAAAAGGAAGGCAACACTCTTCAGGTTATTTAGTTTTTCTTAAGCATGTTGACAAGTATTCTTCTTAAGAACAAGAGATACAGACAACAAAAGGCCACAGACTGCAACATAGATAAATGTAAACTGATATTCCACTAAATGTTCAAAAGAACATTTGTCCCAAACACACGTCAAGCATCCAAGTTTTTTTTTCTCACATTGAGAATGTTAAAACTGTTGACAGCAGCTAGAAAAACAACACCTGAATAACGCCCAGCTTCAAGTACCCATAAAAGTACAATTTTTGTGAATGCCAAAGCACAGGCCTTTTAGAATCATAGAATCATTTAGATTGGAAAAGACCTTTAAGATCATCAAGTCTAACCATTAACCTAGCACTGCCAAATCTAACACTAAACTATGTCTCTAAGTGCCACATCTACACATCTTCTAAATACCTCCAGGGATGGTGACTCTACTACTTCCCTGGGCAGCCCATTCCAATGCCTGATAACCCTTTCAGTGAATGTATTTTTTCTAATATCTAATCTAAACCTTCCCTGGTGCAATTTGAGGCCATTTCCTTTTGTCCTATCACTTGGGAGAAGAGACTGACAACCACCTCACTACAACCTCCTTTCAGGTAGTTGTAAAGGGTGATAAGGTCTCCCGTAAACCTTCTCTTCTCCAGGCTAAACAACCCCAGTTCCCTCAGCTGCTCCACATAAGACTTGTGCTCCAGACCCTTCACCAGCTTCGTTGCTATTCTTTGAACACACTGCAGCATCTCAATGTCTTTTTTGTAGTAAGGGGCCCAAAACTGAACAGTCTTAGATGTGCAGCCTCACTAGTGCTGAGTACAGGCGTAATTTCTTTATATGCTGGTTTGGGAAAAAAAATATTTAGGTACATAAATCGCCAGGGTTTGAAAATCTGCATGTAGACATTTCTGCAATATTAAGTTTGCTATAATCCTGAATAGTTTTCTAAAGAGGATCACTACTGACACGAATGCTAGTGCTGTCTTTGTTTTGCACATGTACAGTAAGTAAATTACATGAAGCATAAAGTCTACACTCCAAGGGGACATGAAATTTATATCATTTGCCTTTAAAATACTTGCTTTATTCATTTATTTATTGATGCAAATGCTTTATTGTTATAACGGTGTTTATTAGTTTAAAGTGAATTGCTTCCATGTATGTGTCTCAAGTGTCTTTTTGGAATCCCAGCAGACGCTGCTGCACCCTCCATTATTTAAACCTGCTCTACTTCTACTTTGGGCTCCCTGTTGTCTTCTGTGAATTCATTCCTTATCTATCATCTGTTGTTTTGTTGTTTTTTTTCTGAGGAAAACTGTCTCTTTGCTCTTACTGGTCTGGAAATGAGGAATCAGTAGTGCGAAGTCAAGAAGCCTAATTAAAAGCAAGACGCTTTGCTTTGCTCTTGGAAGTAGAGCGTGGATAGGCCCATTTGGCATTGAGAAAGGAAACATTAAATTCCTGGTTTATCACAAACCAAGGAATTATCGTGAAACAGTAAAAGCCAATCTACAAAAACTGGAGGAGCAGAAAGGTTTCATTTAGTCCCTATTATCAAATAAATAGTGAGATTCCAAGCAGAAACCAGCCACCTTCAGCCAAGGCCAATCCTTTACTTCAGAAGAAGAGAAAAGAAGATACTGTCATCTTCTCTCCCGTCAGTCAGAACCTTTGCTCAACACTTCCCTAGTCCTTCCCACAGCCAGCCCTGCCTATTGAACCTTCTTTTCAATGCTGATGTTCTTTCTAGTCACTTTTTGCAGTTCAGATGTGACCTCTGAAGCTCTAGCTCATGATAGCAGAGAGGTAATTTATTTATTTTTAATTTTCAGTTGTTTAAGCTGTGTGTCTGTTTTAGATGCTGTAGCTAAAAACCTAAATTTTCCTGAATCCAAAATGAGCAGTGGGCAGCATCTGAAAGGGTTCTAAATATGAAAAGAAAATTTAATTCATAATTTAGCAGCACTAATTAAAATTTTTGTTTGTTCAGTGCTTTCATTGTTTATTTTAATATCAATATTTTATTAGGCATTGAGAAAAAACCTGCAGTTCTTGGAAAAATGCAAACTCACTTTTGTTGCTTTAAATAAAAATGCAAATTCCTTCTTCCCACTTATATCTTCAAAAAGAGAACACAGCAATAAAAAAGGAAAAAAATTATTTCCACCACCTGCATTTCCTTCTCTAGCCTTGGCCACACAGGAAAGTTATATAGGTATAAACCAAAAAGATGAATTAAAATGACCTTGCTAAATAGGTGAAAATCTGTCTGTGGACACTGTTTTCATTTTAGCAGTGTATTTTATGGGTCATCTGGGACCTGTTTTATGAATTAAATCACCCTTGCACTGATACTAAGCCATGGACATATGAACACAGTCACAGAGGTCAAATCATAAACCAAACCACTCCACAGTAACTTCATGCAAATAAAAAACCCCTTAGTTAGGGCAGTGTGGATGCCGACTTCTTCGAGAAGCTGTTCCATGACTCTAAAGAGACTCTTCAAGGTGAGGATGCCATCCCTTGTCAAAAATTAATGTATTCATATGCTTTAAGATTAGAGGATATGTCCATAGTACACCCTCGGAGGCAATTTCAGTATAACATGGAGACACAGATCTAGAATTCAGTTGTATAGACTACTGTTAACCTGTATTGGTATGGCAACATAAAACTTGGGGCAGACTGATTTACCTTACTTGTGTGAAAGTATTTAGACATACTGGGTTTTTTTTAACATCCATGCAAGTGTCTGTCACAGTATAACTATCAGCTTTGAGATATTAGCAAGTGACTGGGTGACAATATGTTACCAGGCATCAGTGACTCCATGATAACTGTGCATTGTGCATGCTCCATTTCCTCTTGATAAATGTGAGGTATTTGATACAGGTTACCTTTCATAAGGAGAGTAAGCTTCTTGACATATACAGAGGATGTTGCAGAGTAAGATTATGCATAAGAACATCGGAGCAGCTGATTGCTGGGTCAGATGGAAATCCAATTTAAGTTAAATCAGTGCAGTTCTGCCCTGCAGGCGGGACATTAAGATTAGTGCATTAATACACACTAAAAGCTATGTTGGTACAATCTATGATTTAAACAGTCACCTAGTGTAAGTAGGCATATATTAGTTCAATCCCATATGGAAAGGGAGTAAGTTACCCTGGTTTATAGGCCAAATTTGCATTATAGGTTTTACTAGCATAGCTATATTAGCCAAAAGCCTGACAGTGTGCACTTTGGTTGACACATAAGAGTCAAATCACTTAAAAGCATGTAAAGAAGCAGTTAAGCCAAGAATATTAAGCTTTTGCCAGAAGTAGTCTATATTCAAAGATGCTTTGTTTCTGGTCACTCTAGTTATAACACCCCTAAGTGAAACAGTAATGAAGGCAGAAGTGCTAGATCAAGAGCCAGAAAAAAATTATTTTGATATTATATGTTATTCTGTTCAAGGAGCTGGCTTAACCTGTACCTGCAAAGAAAGCTATTTTATCAGAGTGATCTATTTCTGTATTACAGAGGAGTGGCTGGTGTAATTCTATCAGTGTAGCTCTTATCAACAAACCTGTTAAGTGCAGCCAGGCTCTCAAGATAACTTATTTATCATAGGAAGAGGAAAGGTGTGCTGGAGTAAAGTATACTGGCTGGAGTACAGTCTTGCTGATTTAAGTTGCTTTTTGCAAGCATTTTGCTTGTCCTGTTCCAGCACAGAGTACTCCTATAGTGGCCCTGACCTTAGAAAACTTTTTCCTGTGTAAGTGGTTTTATATATCACTCTCACTAAAAAAGTTAAAGTAATAACTAGAGTGGCTATGTAAAATGTTTTAAAAAAAAATCTCTGTGTAGAACAATAGGCTTCAAATATTTTTCTTTGGAAGTTGTGGCTGAATTTTTTTGTAGATTACCACTTAAGTGCTCTGCTTTGGTCCTGATGGTTAACTTCCAATGCCATATAAGCTATTTGTAACTTGTTCATTACTGGAATAAATGAAGATTTTATTTTGATGAGACCTGAGCTTCTGATCTCCTCTGCGGTGTCCTCCTTTGACTGAGGTCATACCCATGTGCTACCTCGTGAGAATTCCAAGTTTACATTCGCATTCTCTGCAAGACAAGTTTCACAAAGATATATTGACATATACGACACATACAAAACTATAAAATGAGTTGGTTTTTAAAATTATCTTTTAAGAGAGTAATCTACAGGCCTAATTTACAGAATCACAGAATCACAGAATATTAGGAGTTGGAAGGGACCTCGAAAGATCATCCAGTCCAACCCCCCCCCCCAGGGCAGGATCACCTAGACTAGGTTGCACAGGAACACATCCAAATGCGTTTTGAATGTCTCCAGAGAAGGAGACTCTACAACCTCTCTGGGCAGCCTGTTCCAATGCTCTGTCACCCTCACAGTGAAAATGTTTTTTCTTATGTTCACATGGAACTTCCTGTGTTCCAGCTTGCACCCATTGCCCCTTGTCCTGTCATTGGCTATCACTGAGAACAGCCTGGCTCCTTCCTCCTGACACTCACCCTTTACATATTTATAAACATTAATGAGGTCACCCCTCAGTCCCCTCTTTTCCAAGCTAATGAGACCCAGCTCCCTCAGCCGCTCCTCATAAGGGAGATGCTCCACTTCCTTAATCATCTTTGTGGCCCTGTGCTGGACTCTTTCAAGCAATTTCCTGTCCTTCTTGTTCTGAGGGGCCCAGAACTGGACACAGTATTCCAGATGTGGTCTCACCAGGTCAGAGTAGAGGGGAAGGAGAACCTCCCTCAACCTACTAACCACATCCCTTTTGATACATCCCATTGGCCTTCTTGGCCACAAGGGCACATTGCTGGCTCATGCTGTCCACCAGGACCCCCAGGTCCCTTTCTGCTGTGCTACTCCCCAGCAGGTCAGTCCCCAGCCTATACTGGTACATGGGGTTGTTCTTCCCCAGATACAAGACCCTGCTGAATTTCGTTAAATTTTTCCCCGCCCAACTCTCCAGCCAGTCCAGGTCTTGCTGAATGGCACCACAGCCTTCTGGAGTGTCAGCCATTCCTCCCAGTTTGGTGTCGTCAGCAAACTTGCTGACAGTGCACTCTGTGCCCTCATCCAGGTTGTTGATGAATATATTGAATAGTACTGCTCCTAGTACTGACCTCAGGGGGACCCCACTAGATACAGGCCTCCAACTGGACTGTCCCATTGATCACAACTCTCTGACTTCTTTCCTTCAGCCATTTCACAATCCATCTCACTACCCGATCATCTAGACCACACTTCCTCAGTCTACCTGCAAGGATGGTATGGAAGGGGGTGTCATATGCTTTACTGAAATCAAGACAGACCACATCCACTGCCCTACCATCATCTATCCACCTGGTTATGTCCTCATGAAAGTCTACCAGGTTGGTCAAACATGACTTCCCCTTCGTGAAACCATGCTGACTGCTCCTAATGACCCTCTTATCCTTGATATGTCTGGAGACAGTACAAGGATAAGTTGTCCTTTCCAGGGATGGAGGAGAGGCTGACTGATCTGTAGTTACCCGAGTCCTCCTTCTTGCCCTTTTTGAAGACTGGAGTGACATTTGCTTTCCTCCAGTCCTCAGGCACCTCTCCTGTTGCCCACGACTTACCAAAGATGATGAAAAGTGGTCTAGCAATGACTCCCGCCAGCTCCCTCAGCACCCGTGGGTGCATCCCATCAGGTCCCATGGATTTATGTATGTCTAGATTGCTTAACTAATCCCTAACCCAGTCTTCATCAACCAAGTCAAACTCCTCCTTTATCCTGACTTCATCTGGGGCCTCAGGGTTCTGAGGCTCCTGAGGACAGTCTCCAGTAGTGTAGACAGAGGCAAAGAAGGCATTCAGTAACTCTGCCTTCTTAATATCCTCTGTCACCAGGGTACCCACCTCATTCAGCAGTGGGCCTACATTGCCTCTAGCATTAGTTTTGCCTGAAATGTATTTGAAGAAGCCCTTTCTGTTGTCCTTCACCTCCCTTGCAAGGTTTAATTCCAGGGAGCCCTTAGCTTTCCTAGTTGCCTCCCTACATCCTCTGACAACAGTCCTGTATTCCTCCAAAGTGGCCGTCTCCTCCTTCCATGATCTCTAGACTCTCAGTTTAATTACAATGGTTGAAGAAAATGCTCAGAGCAAACCTGTCTCTTCAGACATATGTTTAATTTGGGATTTTGGCAAGAAGTTGCACTTCTGTATATTTCTTCCTCATTTCTATCCAAGATTTATCAGCTATTGCTTTCATCAACCTATCTTCGGAAGAATCTTGCTCTTCACTGTTTTTTTCTATACAGAAGGATGCCAGACTAAGCTAACAATGTTATTACTCCAAGTAACCTTTTAACTCAGTTTTTCTGGAAGATGAGCTACTTTATCTCAGTTCTCACATTTATCAAGTTCAAAAGAGAGATATTCTCTGTCTTCACAATGGAATAGACAGTGAGGACCCTGTGCTTCTCCTACCTTGTTGAAAGCAATAATCTGATACAGTGATTCCCTGATCCTGACATTTCTAATACCTGAGATGTATTTATAATTGACTGTATAACATTGAAGATTTACTGTATTTTCATGTATTTCTAGTATGGACTAGATGATCTTTTGAGGTCCCTTGCAATCTCTAACGTTCTGTTCTGTGATTTCCCATATATCAGAAAACCTACACTCTGATAAAAGCATTGGCACTTAAAATGATTCTTACCTTTGAAAAACCTGTACAGAATTAAAAGTGCAGATGGGCTACTTTTTGAAATAGAGAGGACTCAGAGGTAGTCATCTTCTTTTCCTCCTTTCAGTTAAGATGGATAAAAATGCTGTACTTGCCAGTCACTATTACTTGGGTATTTGGTAATACAGATTAGTATTGTTCACATGAGGCTAATGAGATCATAACAAGGGTAAATTCAGTATTTTTAATAAATGCAGGAACTGTTTGTACTGTGATATTCTTAACTGTTTATAGAGCTTGTAAATGCTTTTTGCACAACTAGTCTTAAGTTGAGTTTTGTGTTGAGCGTGTAGACTTTTCTCCTGGAAAGAAGCACGAAAAATGTGGAAGAAGGAGTTCATTAACAAGAAGAAGTATCATTCATAAAAATTTAACCAGAACTGTTTTCATTTGTGTTTAAAATACTGTAATGAGAAGTCTAGTCTATTTTTTCTTTTTCTTCCTTTTTTTTTTCTCATATCTTTTTTTTTTCCCATAAAGAAATTTTGGCTAGTGGTCTTATAGAATATCAACCAGTGGGATTTTACATCCTGAACTGAAACAATTACAATAGTCTTGCCATTTGTGGTGTCCCAATGGGTAAAACAACAGCTTTAATTGTGGCCATTATATCTACTTTAGGTAGTGGCTTTAAGGTTATTTTTTTAAGGTAAAATAAACAGAAAATATTACTTGTTGAATTATTCCAAAGTTAATGATAGTATGAATACCTTAAATACTTAGCCAGAATTCACTATAGCATCATTCATAGTTTCATACTTTATAGCTGAAGCAAGTCACTATGGACTTTGCAAGCTGATTAAAATATTAACTTGAGATAAATATGTATAAAATATGTTTTGAGGAAGTGTGACACCCCAGTTTCTTGCCTTGCCCATAACAGATTAATCAACTGCAGACCAAAAAAATATTAGCCCAGTCAAAATACTAGGTTCTAAACTGGCAAATGGATAACACTTAATGAGCTGTGATATTCAGGAGGTCAGACTCAATGATCAAATGTTCTTCCTGGTATTAAATTGCCTGAAATCAATTACATGAGGAAGCAGTGAAAGTAAAGTGAGTTGTACATACTCTCCATAGAAGAATGCAGAACTCTCATATGATCTTCAGAATCCCTCAGTTCAAGGAGAGAAAATATAGGCTGCTTAAAACTTACGTGAGAATTAAATGGTGTCATTTTTAATTCAAGTTCCGTAGAATTAAACTGCAGCACACTTTATGTGAGCACAGTAAAAGGTAAAACATAACCCTTAATCTCTTATGAATGTTTTTAACAGTCCAGAGAGCTTAATGGTATCAGTCTCCCTCAACTATTTTTGCTCAACCAAATGCTTAAGATGTTTTTGACCATACAAGTCAATTTTATACTAATGGCAATGTGGAGACATAAATGCCCTTTAATTATGGGACACTGTGATATTAGTATTGTAAAAAGCCAAGATGCCACTAATAGAAAGAATTTTGGCAGGCTACACTATCAGGGAAAAAAACCTAATTTTATTTGAACATGCTGGCTGTCTAGAAGATTAGCCTTTGGAGTACTTTTAAGCCAATGTCTCCCAGTTGTGACTGAAAGCAAATGTGTGAAAATGTAGTAATAATACAACCTGTACAAAACAAGGACAGCTTTTTGTAAATAGCAAATTGAAGATATTGCATAGAGATCAGAGATCAGATAACTAGAATTTTAGCAAATCCTATATGCATATTACAGTCATTTTTATGTATTCTTAATTGAAAGGAAACTCTTTTTTTGCTTTAAAGAGAGATCAAGCTATTCTGAGTTGCAAAATGCTTGAATAAATTACCCAACTTTAGATTGTTTCTGAAGCTGCAGGCAGTTTTCAATCTACCTCCCTATTCTACTTTAAAGTTCACATTGTTCAGTGAATTCAAGGAAAGCACAGGGGAACAAACCAAATGGTTAAGAGGCTAAAGAAGACAGTGCATGAAAGACAGAAATTAACTTGTAGATGAGATGGAGGGTGTCCTCAGCAAGCCTAGCTTGTTTCTTCCCATACAAGGAACCTGTCATTACACTAGCAGTGTTACTGCTGTTATGGAGTATACACTTGGCAAGAGAACCTCACTTCAGCTTCTCAAAAGCCACAAGATACTCACCCATTAATGAATCAGCTTGATTTGGTGACCACTTAATTTCTGATGTATGCTAGTCAAAGATTCCTGTAGTTCTTCTACAGTAATAGACACGCATTTAATTTCCAGTTAAGATTCTGATCTTAAAATCAATCAATCTTTTGATCACACTTTGCACCGTGGCCATTGCACACAATGAATCCCTGTTCCTGTTATTGCATCCTAAAATAACTTCAACTCTAGATTGTTAGGTGGTTTCACTCTCTTCTGGAAAATACTAAGTTGTAGAGTGAAGATGATTAATAATGGAGACCATGAGAACTACCAAATATTTGAAAAGTGTTTCTTTGAATGGAGGAGAGGGATTTAATCAGGGCATAGTAGAAATTTCTTTTGAGATACTGTTCTGGTATGTGATTTGTCCTGTCCTTAAAGTCTGAAGAGGAAACTAGAAGTATATACATCTCAGTTATTGCACCTGTACATAAATACCAACTCAGACATTTAGACATACAGTTACACAAAATACCACTACACAGAGGAGTTCTATTCTGGGCAACGCCAGAATTATGATGTTTATGACATTTTCATTCAGTTCCCCAGGACACAGGGATCACACAGTCACAGCCTGTTTTCTGTGGACTCTTCCAGTGCACAGAAATGTGTCATATACAGATGCATAGTGTTCTTTGTCCTCACTGTTTAGTTTTTCTTTACCTAGTATTGTGTACTAGCTATGCTTATTCTGACTATAGTGGTGTGTTTTTCCTTCCCCCCCCGATGTTCATTACCAATTTGCCTGACTAATTCATAAATATTAATACTTCTGTGACTTGATCATATCTCCAGAGTGGCTTTACCATAAAAGTATGTTCTGTTCCACATATGGAAACATTTGCCTTATCACTAAGCATCTTCAATCTCCCATAGGTGAATCAAAAGCTTCTGCAGCTCTCAGTCTTCTCTTCTGCATGTTCCAGAGGCATTTGTATATCAGATCTGTCACTAAACCAGAAAAGACTCTTCTTAAAAAATAAACGAGAAATAAAATTTAAAGTTAATATGTTGCATCCTTCAAAAACTGATCTTATGGCATCAGATACATGAGAGTACATCAGCAGACCTGAGAGACTTCAGATTCCTTTCCAAGTGTTTCTTACTTGAGGAAATGGTTATATGTTACCAGATAGTGAGAGTACTGTAGTGCTGTAATACTGATAGTGGGAGCGAATTGTTTTGATCAGTCTGGATCAGCATTACAGGCGAAACAGGCACAGATTTCCTGGTGTTTCACAGATACTTTGACAGTTATTTCAGGCTCTTCCCTTAGATTTCTCAGTGTTATTCCCTAGACAATCTCAGTTGCTTACTCCTCATCCAACTTGTTAGTCTCTGTTATTTTGATTTATACTCATGTCCTATCATATTGTGAAATGTCTTTCTCAGGCTACTTTCAGTAGCAGTTTCCCTGACCTCTTTCCTTTTAGCCACCTCTTCACCCATCTAGTCTCTATTTTTCTTACCTCATTTTGCACTTTCTCTCTTTTTCCTAAGCATCTGCAGCTTTCAGGTTGTCTTGGCCATCCCATTTCAACTTTTTTATCCTGTTCCATCTCTTGACTTCTTAGACTTCTGGCCCCATATCTGCTTCATTGTTGCCTTTCCAGGTATTCCTGCTTTTTTTTTTTGAATATACATCCAAAACCCCTTGGTATCCAGTCAATCCTAGTCATCTCATGGATCAAAATCTTATATCTCTTCATCCTGTCCACATCTCCTTTCACTCTGACTGAACTGTCATGCTGACAGTCTCGTATTCCATGCCCATATTGGTTTTTCAGACTCCTTCCTTACCTCCAA
>NW_010177922.1:57307-80783 GCF_000695765.1 Mesitornis unicolor | reverse complement strand
TTTACACTCCATCAGCATTCACACATGCATGCATTGTACCTGCCCTTGTCCATTTGTCACTTGAATTAAGTGGCTTTCACCCACCTTGCTGGTTGGAATGCCAGTTCCCAGTGCTCACTCCATAGGCTCAGATTGTTTCTTGAGGTGGGTCACACAGCAGCAAGGGGCTGATGCATCCGTACTGAGAACAGGATCTTCAAGAAAACTTTCAGCTACAAAAATCTAGCCTACTAAGAATAAAAGTATTGATGTTTTTTTTTTTCCCCAGGAAAATGTATGTTTGGATGTAAGAAAAGGTAAAAGACATATCTGTGGCACAAAGGTTGTATCTGTACAAGATTTGGGGATCTTGTTCCTGGAGCACTCTAGGGACTCTGAAATTATAAAATGAGCTGTACCCACAGGTGAGGGGGGGTTTATTTGTTTGGTTGGGGGTTTTTTAACATTGTTGTTTCCCAAGTTTATTTCTTTGAAATGACTGGAATTTACCAAAATGTTGCAGTCTGAACCAGATACTTAGGATGAATGCTTTAAGCCCCTATTTTACAAATTTGGGAAGGTTACAAACAAGTGAAATTAAGATTTTATGATGGAAAGTATTAGACATCTTTACATTTTCTGTGACTGAAGCAAAGTTCAGACTACCACTTGATTAATAGCTATAGAGTTAATGAGTATGCAGAAGACATAACAAGAATTGATCAGCTCTCCATAGACTCTTTTGAATGGCTTAGTAGCTTTGACGCAAATTTATAATATGCTGTTGGGTTTTGAATTGCTGTACACATGAGAGAAGACTGGGGCAACAATCTTGCCCCACTTACAAAACTGTTCATTCTTTTTGCTTCTTTTCTTTTTTTTTTTCTCTTGGCATCTAATGCCTCAAGAATGGTATTCAGGATTTTTGGCTTTATGAATTTGTTTCCTTTTGGCTCTCATTCCTTCACTCTCTAAGTTAGTACAAACTGTTTTAGTAAAGAAGAATATGATACTGCAAATGGAAGTCTGTATTTCTGGTTAAGATATAAGCAAAATAAAAAAGGAGGCACAAGGAACCGTACACAGTTCTAAAATCTGAAAAGTATTTATTTTGCCACCACCTAATTCATCAATAATATCCAACTTATTTTTGTGCTGATGCTCTTAATATCCACAAGGATATGAAATTGCATCCATTATTTATATGTGAGTAGTCCAAACTTTATAGTTGACTGATGTGGCATTCATATGTGACTTTTCAATATCTAGCTCTCCTGAAACTGTGTCTTAAGAATTCAAAGAAGCCTCAAGTGACCAGATCTGTTTCACTTGCAAAATAAGTTTTGGATTATTTTTTTAAATAGCAATTTGATTATGTAAAGATTTGGTCTCTAAAGAAACAGTCAAACTGGAAAAGGATTAGCCTCTTAAACAAGGCACTCTTCTGTGCTGCATAAACTCCTGTATGAGAACTGTGAAATGTGGAGCATATGTATGTCCAAATTAGCTCAAACCTCTTAAGGTGAAACATTGAAGTGGCTAACTTTGTCCTACTCTATTGCAGTTATTTTGAATATTTCAAGTATGGATGTCTGGGAATCTCCAAAGGAGCCTTGTTTTTCAAGAACTGCCTATCACCTCCCATTGGAGCCTGAAAGTCTGCTCCAAGCCACCTGAAATGAACACCTAATATCACATTTAACAACTGCAGTTCTGTCAGCTCTGAAAAGCTGGTTTGGTACACCAAATTGCCTGCTTAATTACTATCAGTTTCTACAGTGTAATAGTACTGATGTTGACATAAGCCAAATACAGATAAATGTGGATATATCAAAATGTTTTAGATTCTTTTTGCTTTGAGATGAAGTAGGTATTGCTTTATGGCTTTATTATCCCTTTGCTAAAAGAAATCTTCACTGTGATACAGGGCCAGTAAAACAGTACATAATTGTAGCACATTTTTGTTACTTCAGTAAAAGCTATATAAATAAACTTTTTTTAAAAAAAATTGAAGTTATATTTGGAATATAGAAACAACCAAATATTGACAGCATTTCAGAACACTCCACTAACTGGTTGAAAACAAGGCTATAGCACCCCAGCTCCCAAGCTCAGATAAGCTATGCACATCCTGACAGGCTCATGTCTAATCTGTTCTTAGAAACCTTCAGTGAAGAAGACTTCACAACCTCTCTAAGCAGTCTGATCTGCCGACTGTCTACACTGTTCACATGTTTAAACTAATGCCTGAGCTAAGCCTGTAGTTTCTTTATGCTCCTATTCTGTCAGGAGCACATCACATATAAGATGTGCCTGCCCCTCCCCACTGGTGGCCATGCATTTCTGCCTCCCTTTGAGCCCTGATGGTTATTTATGCCAATTCAGCATTTTTTTCCTCTGACAATAAATCAGGCTGGTGAAATGGCATGTTTTTTATTTAAAGGCAAAACTATTTCTTTCATATTTTTTTTGAGCACTTAATTTTGCAGGTCCAGTTTAGAGCACAGCTGTGTGAAGAGCTGAATCAGCATAACTGAGAGGAGAGAAATCTCCAAGGGGGTACTAGAATAAGTGACTAAAAGTAGAGAAGGTGAATAGTGTTTGGGCTCCTATAAATGGGATGGTTAATGTTAAACCACAGTCTGAAGGTCCCTCGTTACAAGATCAGCCACTTACGTGCTTCTCTGTTGCCAGTGGATCCTGATTAGAGTTTAAATTTCAAATAGAAAGCAGTCAGAAGGTCATAATGTGATGGGTGAAAGATGATGAAGCTGAACCCATGTAACTGCATAGATATCATAAAAGATGTGATTCCCAAACTATCATCTGCCTGCTCTGCTGTTTCTCGCACCATTCTCAGTTGCTCCCTGCCCCCTTTTCCATTTTTCTTGCTCCCTCCCTTGTATAAGCTCTGGTGAATCTCCAGTTTCAAAGTACTTTTATTCAGCTCACTAACCTGGCAGAAATTTACTTACTCTTTTTGCTGCACTAATGAGCTTCACTGGTTCAGCAAACTGCAGGCGAGTCTGTGCCATAGGAGGGGCAGGAATGTGAAGCTGCACTGTCACTACGTACAGCTGCCCTAGCAGAGGGGTCTTGAACTCTCTTATATCATAAGCAACAGCAAGATGTTATTCATTCCTTGTACTAAATAAAGCATGTGCCAGTGATGCTGTCTTATCTGTAGGGCCTTTTACGAGCAAAACCCAAAGACTGAAGCTGTAACTGCTGGAGTTGCAGTATAGTTCAGTCATGCTTCATTCTCATTTACATGACTAGACCCATTGACTTCAAGTAAACTCAGCACAGTTAGTAAGTACTCACACAGCAAAAAAGGACTAGAGAAAGGGTCATTATTTTAATCAGTAGAATGAACTTAATTTTCCTTAAATCAAACAGAAATGTACAGAGTGCAAAACAAGGGAGAAAAAAATAAAAAGTGTAAATGTAAGGCATGCACAGCAGTGTCTGAAGCAAAATATTGGGCAAATCTTGCCTTGTTTCTTTCCCTGAAGGCAGCAAGAGACTTGAGTTTGAGCTCATCTCTCTTTGGGATAAGGATCAGCATGCCCCAATTCTCCATGTGGGGTCTTGGTAGGTGTGTGGCCTCCCTCATCCTGTTAGACCTACTCAGCTGTGAGGGAAAAAATGCCTGTTACCAGAGAAGGACAAGTACCAAGAAGACATCCTCACCCAGAGCATAAATAGGGTATCCTACTGTAAGGATGCCTTAACAGAGTAGACCTGGCCTCTGATGCTGGTGTGTTTATACAGTTTGTCGTACTAGAAATAGTAGTAATACTGCAGAGACCAACACCTGAAATCCTCCTTTGCCCTCAATTCCAGTTTTCATTGTAAACATTGGCTTTCCTTTCTCACTTTTCATCTGAAAGTCTATTCGTTGTCCTGATGTTTAGACTACTTAATTTCAGTCAAAATACAACAATATGTACCAGAAGATACGTGTAACTTCGTATCAGATATAATCTTTCATGAGTGATTAACGAAGTGCCCTTTTTTCCCTGTTACGTGGGTTCGTTTTGGTAATCTCAAGAGCTAAAGGTTATGATCGTTATTTACGTGGCTGATATTTCACATTTGTCCTCAAGTCTGGTTTGCTTGGGTCTATTGCTTGCATAGTCACTGACTTACTATTTTTCTCCTTTGAAGTTTTTGCTAACATTAGATAGGTATTACAGTTAGCTCATCCTGCACAGTTACTGCCTTCTCTAAGACTGATTATACATACAGTAAGATAAAAAAAATATATAGCTTGTTGAATTATTGGGGTATTGAGGGTGTAGACTTTTTTGCTGAATTGACAAAAAGGATTCTGTACTTACACTGTATTTTTCTATAGCAATATTGCATTGTGTAATAAGAAAAAAAAAGTTTCAAATACAGATACACATTCATATAGTATTATTTCTAGTAGACATTATACTGAAAGAAAAAATTGTTTCTGTGGTGAAGAACTGTTCATTTGGCCTCCCCCTGTCATCTCATAATTTTCAGAAAGTCCAGTTCTATTTAGGATTCTCATATTATTCTGACTAAATTCAAAGGTTGAATTTTGCCATTAAAATAACTTATTCATAAAGCAATTAATCGTTCTATTGACCTAATTACTTTTAAATGTCCTGAAATATTAACCAATGGAATACCATTCCTACTAAAAGTGCTTTAATTTATGTTTTTATTTATAGCTACTCATAAATTTCCCAGATTTGTCCTTTAATACATGTGTACACCACTGGTGCTTCTTCAAACTGCCTTTCATGGTATATTTGAAGAGAAATGTTACTTTCACTGCTGCAGAGCAGTAGCAAGGTTTCCTTCTTCCTACTTGCTGCTATAGGGCTGTTGAAAAAAGTAGAGAAGTAAATGGTAGTCATTGTGACTGCTTGTTAATAAAAGTGAATTCTTACTTAAGCTGTACAACCTAAAAACACTAGCACATTGCTACAAATCTAGCACTGCAAAATATCTTTTACGTGACAATATGAAATTCTTTAAACATTGAACTGATATACAACATATGTATTTTCTTAGTTAAGCAGGTTTTCTGATGGCTGACTGTGTGTCAGTGTGTAAAAGGTTGGTTAAAATATTTTTTAATTCATTTTGCTGTCTTATCTGATTAGGTTCTTAATGAAGGCCCAGATTTATGCAAAGTTCAAGGCGGAAAGTATAGTTTGCAGAGGGCATTTAGAATTATACTCTATGCTTCTAATGATGTTTTAATATTTGTATCTGGAATAAATCTTTGAATCTTCCCTTCTAAGTCTAATCAACTGCTAATTATTCCAAGCCTACAAAAAGAACAATAACAAAGTATTTGTCATTTTGAGCTCCCAGCACGATATATAGCAGTTATTGTGTTTGGTACAGTGAACACTTTTAAAAGCTGATTCATGCAATGTTTAATGCATTGTTCTAGACTACTTTTTGAATGTCAATTAGATTGAACATGAAAATGTAATAGTAATAGCTAACTACATGAGAGGATTTACATGTATCTTACATCAACATGTTGACATTGTACATATGTATGAAAGAGAGAAAGAAGGTTAAAGGGAAGCATGATTTGCAATTACCTACTGGATTTTAGTAAAAACTAAGAGAGAACTGGAAAGCTGCATCACCACAGAGAGGCTTCAGTAATTTATGCACTCATGAAGACTGTCAAGAGTTGTGCCGTTTATCTTTTTTAACAGAAGTTGATCCTTGCTACTTTAAAGTGAAAGCCAAGATCATTTCTGAATAGAAAAATGAAATGAAAAGCAGAGTAGATAAATTTTGAACACTGAAAAAGGATTGAAAGCTGAAGAAAATATTTGTAGATTTCATTTGTAGTCCATTTTAACCTAATAGTCCTCTTATTCAGTGTGGCAGAGACAAGTTGCTACTTACAAAGGAGTTCATTTTGTTATACCCTGATGAGATCTGCAACAAGAACTGGCTATGCTGGATGAGGGAAGAAGACCTTTCTGAGATTAAGGGTCCCTTTTTTTAGAAATTCTTGCTCTTTTTCCTCTGTATTTAAATTGGGGAGATGGCCTTTTGCTACTGACAATTGCAGTGCTGCACATTCAGGCAGGCAGAGCATAGGCTACTGCTCTCTTTACAAGCAGGAGGGTGGACATAAACTTGTGATAGAAAGTACCCTGTAACTTGACAGAAACTCTGTCTATTAGGTGAATGTTCAAAATTGTCTTAAGGTACAGCCTTATATAGAGTAAGTTACAATTTTTAAGGGCACAGAATTTAATTTGAATCAAATCATCTACATATTCAAATTGCATTATATCCTTGGTCTTTATAAATATTTTCCAGTATAGCTGAAATAAAAAAAACAAACAAAACCAAAACCTAAACAACCTCACAGTAGTCTGACAGTGAAGAATACAGACAGGGATATCTAGAGAATTAAGAAACTTCAGAGGTTTTGGTAGAAGGAAGAAAATGTATGCTGCTAATTCGTAATACCCACTCTGAAGACTCTCACAGTAACTTAACATTTAATTCTCAGGTCTGGCTTCTCTTAAAATTTTAGGTGACAGAACAAGTCTCACGAGTATACTATATCTAACATCACAAATTAACAGTTGAACCAAATTCTGAACTCAGTATCTCTCCTTAAAACCAAGTTAAGACTTTAGAATTTGATGTGTGCTTTATTAAAAAAACCCACCATCTTTGGAGTGGCAGTTATTGCTGCCATCTTGCTAGGTGATGGATAAAGCACATTAAAATCACCAAAATTTCACAACTTTTTCTTGGAGTTCTCATCGTAGTTTATGATGACTTTATTGCACCTGTCAGTTTTAGAATGTGCATATATTTTATCACTTCAAACAATTAATGCTAAGCCTAGTAACACTGACATTTTTTATTGATGATCTGATGACTAATCAGTTGACTTTGGATCTTCTGATAAAATGTATTGTTGTGATTATCTCAGAGTTCAGAAGACTGTGAGAGTGTCAAACTAATACCAATGTAATCAAATTTAAAGGTTATAAAAGCCTGATGATGTAAAAGTGGCTGAAATGTTTGTCTAGTGTGTAAAGATATGAGAGCATTTTGACTAGGAATATATTATAATCATACTGTTGACTGTGTAACAATAAATACTGTTGATAGTGTAACTCTAAGCAATTGCATTTTGATTATCTTATCTCAGAAATGAAATATTGCGGCAGGGCAGAAAATTAAAATGTTTTCTGAGAAAAACTAACTAATGGAAGCAACCTGTAAGGAAAACTGATGAGTTCCTACATAAGGAGATACAAATATCTAGAACTGTTGCAAAGATGTGAAAGCCAATATGTATTTACATGTAACTGTATGTGGTGGATGATGTTCAGCCTCCAAGTAGCCACTTGCAGAAGGATGTGCCTTGGAGAGGGGTGTGTGAGTGCACAGAGGATGCTACTAAGAGGACTTCAGTTTGCCTTATCTGAGATGGAAATCCATAAGCAGTAGGGCAGGGATTAGAAAGAAAAAAGAAACATCTTTATGAAGCTTGTGAAAGGGGTTTTACAGGAAAAAAACTGAGAGGACTAAGGAACAAAAACCCAAAGGTAATTATAAACAGTAGAAACCTACACAAAACCACAAAAAATAGGAAAGAAAAAATATTAATGAGAATAGGGTCATAAGAGGAACATGAAGTATGGCAATAGATCCGTCTACTGAAAATCTAAGATACATAAAAATACACTAATGCAGAAAATACAGGAATGCATAACAAAAGCTGGAAATCTCACTACAATAACAAAATATGATTTAATTGGTATAAGAGAGACATAAAAACTACCCTTCTTAATTCATATGTCATAAATATTACAATAAAAGATTAAATTCTGTTCAAGGACAGACAGTGGAATAAGGGAAATATTCTTTGCCTGGTACATAAAAAATATTTCTTTTTAACTTCAGACTTGAATCACTAGAAGACAATAGACCCAATACAGCTGGGGTGGATGAGACATTCTGTATTTTTTATGAGTATGCAGCATAATTACCAAGTGACAATTGGGGATTTTGACTGTGGATAGAGAATAGAACAGGGATATGATGTCCAGCATTTTCTGAGAATGTGGCCATGGGAAGATTTGAATACAAAATTTCAAGAAAGGATTTAGAGGGAAACGTTTTTCACGACTGATATTCTGGAAAGATATTCACTGATATTGTGAAGGCTGACGACAACTTGTATGAGAATGACAGTGAATTGACAGAGTTCGCAGCTTTTCGGAAGAGAGCCCAGGGAGCAGAATAGCAAAACAAAAATAAGCAGGCAAAGTCAACTGACACTGAAATTTGAGAAGTAAGCTTAAGGGGAAAAAGGTTAAGCAGAACAGGTTTCCTTTAAGGAAGAATTTCAAAAGTAGAGGTTTGAATTGTTCCATTCTTAAGGAAACATAGAAAGGGACCAATGTGATTAAATCATGAGATGTTTAATGACTCTCAGACAAGCAGAAGAACTAAGGAAAGGGAAAAGTAGGTTGGATTATCATGAACAAAGTATAGAAACAAAGCAAAAGACCAGAGATACAGTTCACAGAGTTAAAAGGGGACACCAAAGCCTCTCTCGCTCTCAGAGAAAAGAGCTATTAAGTGCTTTTGTAATAATATTAACAAGCAATACCTGATATTAAAAAGTAGATAATTCTAGAAATGCCAAAAAGTTTAATATTTTCACAAAAAGTATTGACTGTTTAACACATTGGATATTGGTGACAAAGGTCAGCATAAAATAGAAAACAAATGCGTTCCGGAATATTAAACTAGTAACATTTGATATCTTACTAATGTTTATAAATTAGCAAGCCATAAGGTATTTAGGAACCAGGTGATGAAATGTTGAAATTATTAGCTCATAGCTTTGAGAACTTGTAAAAGGCAAGTATGGAACCAGGAAACTGGAAGTATGATGTATGCCCCCTCTCTAATGACGAGGAAAAACAGAGAAATTTATTAAAAACTATAAACCTGTCCTTTCACGTTCAAATTCTAAAGCCAAACTCCAAATCTAACTATAAATGCCAGACTGATGACAGAAAGATGAGCAGAAGTCAGTACAGATTTGTGAAGAAGATACTGTATTTAATTTTATTCTTACAGAAGCGTGGGACCTATGGAGGAAGAGAAATGCTTTAGTAAAGTTCATTACATGATCTCATATGATATTTTAAAATCAGTATTTTTTCCTATAAAACCATAATAAAGCTGCATGAAAGATATGAGTACCTTTGGATATTTCTATTTGACTTTGGTTGGAAAATGTGAAGTAAATACTTTGCAAATGTAGTATCTGAAAAAAAGACTTATTTCTGAATTAATAAGTGAGATTAAAAAAAACCAGTATAGCTAGGTAAAATTAGTTTGTTGACAATTTGCATGATTTTAGAGGTTATCCAATTTGAATTGGATTGGATTGGAATGTATTGTAAGAAATGTTCTTTTGCTTTCTCACACATACATGTGTGTTAATATGTGACTGAAGTGGATTGTATTCTTTCAAAACACTAGAGATTTATCACTATTGGAAACCTCTATTCTATTTATTCTAGCTGATCCCATCAATCAAGCTAGACACATTTTGAATTGGGTCTACCGGAATGAAATTTTCTGTGTTTGTTAGTACTTACTGAGCAATACTGTATGAGACAGAAAAGTCCCCAATATTGAGGTCTTTTTTCTTTGGGAGAGCTGCAACGTCACTTCTATTGTCTGGTATCAGAAATACCTGCTACCATTTGGGACTTGTCTAAAAGAATATAGCTCCAAACTCAGGTGGCCTTTAATATGTTTCACAGGCAAACTACTCAGTTTTTTAAATTACTTTTCCCTTAACTTTAAGATCGTAGTTCTTAGGAAAAACAAGTAAGCAAACAAATATTGAATGCCTTTTTTTAATGCATTTGTCAGTTGGATACTCATTAACTAACTGTATTTACTCTCTCACTACTCATTTATCAAACTCATAGCAAACATTAAGATGAATCACAGAGGCATGTGAAAGACAGACTGTTCTGTGTTGTGCTTATATCAGAAGGAATAATAGGAAATAAGGCAGAAAAGGAAGACAAATCCCACAAGAAAATATCTGACTTTCCTGTTAACCCTGTTCACTTGTTACAACTTATTTAGTTTGGTATACACAAATGAAATTTAAATTATATTACCTATAGCCTAAAGCAATAGGCATTTATTTTAATTTTTAAAGGGTAAACCATATTTTGCTGTCTGCTTAGTTCTGTGTTATCTAATTTTTTGGCAAATACTGACTAAAAAAATTCTATCTACTTCCATTCTTCTTCAAGGTTCTTCTTTTCTGACAGGAATACAGATAAAAGAATATTAATATTTTAATATTTTCTTCAAAATCCAGTGCATGGTCAAAATCTAGTCTAGGGCTCAGAGCACACATTTGAGTTTTCTTGCTATATCTGGAAAATTACACATTTATTTGTTTGGCAATTTAGTTTCTACAAGCTAGCTACAATCACACAAAAGAAGTTTCTTCTGCAGCTGTCAGTATTATGGAATTATATTCTACTCACAAAAATTATTTGGGCATATTTTACTTCTTTTTGGAATAAAAAGCAATAAAATAGTTACAAACAAGCAGTCACTAATTCTGAAGCAAATTGTGTTTCTCTTCCAGCGCAAGATAGTGGAGTCAATGGTGCACTGCAGAGATTATTGTAAGTTCTTGGTTTCTACTAAGATCATGAACAGCAATTGGTGATCTCTATGATCAGAGATCTCTTTATTCAGATCAAGGACATGATGGTTGTCATAATATTTAAACTACACTTTTGTGATAGAAAAAGTATTGAAAAATTCAGCATGATCCTAACACACCAGGCACCATCAAGATCCAATGCTCAAGTTGAATTGTCTAAAAGGGAAATACAGTAAAACACAGAAAATAAGAGGGAAGCTATGTTATATAATAATGTGAAATATTTGATTCAGGTGCTCCAAATTTGAGTTAAAGTGTTGCTATGAATTTTGTAAATGAAATGAAATGAAAGTGTAGAAGAATATTTGCAACTTCCAGAACATAAACCTATAGAAACAATTGAAAAGTTCATGAAATTTGACCAGCCACTATACTGCGTGGGTAACCCAACTATCTCCAGCTGTCCTACTCCTCCCATTCTTAAACCATCAGTGTTTCTACTGTTACAGAACTTCCCTTACCCTAGTGCAAACAATGCTGATACAGTCATAAGAGAAAGGAGACATTTTTGGTTTTAGCAAGGTCATCACTACTATTTGGAAATAAATATTCAACCATTTTTTCTTCTCTGAAAATATTTGTATTATGACTAACATGCCTGATATTACTTTGATCAATAATTTTTTCCCCTAATCACTGAAGAAATGGAAATCCAAACTGTTTTTCAGTCTTCTGTTTTTCATAAAGTTGTATAATTGTTATTACAACATCTTCTGGAAATGAGCCACCTTTCCTCCCCAAACCATAGGAAACCTTTTCCCCTATTGGTCTTTAACAAAACACAGCTAGATTATCCAATGACATTTAGGATGAAAAGCAATATTCAAAGTTTCCCATATTAAATAATTAACAGTTTCCAACTATATCTGGGTGTGACACTTGAAATAAATTCTGTGAAATTCTACACTCCAAAGGCTTTATTTTCTAGTGCGTTTGTTTTCAGGATACATTGAATTTTAGGTGTTATGAGATCTGTTGGGTGTGTGAAAATTTTACAGCTTAGAATGGCATCAAACCAGAGAACACTGCCTAAGACAGAAACCATAAATCAAGGGGTCAAAGAGTACTGGTGTGGGCCTCTGTGTCAGTCTCCATCAGGAGAAAGTAGTTCCCTAGTTAAGTTAAAATTGCTCTTAAAGCAGCCTGGAACAGACTAAAAAGAGTAGGTTTGTATTTTAAAATGTTATTGGAGGTAGAGAGCCTATTATTAGAACATATGCTTACTAGTAAAAAAATTCCAAAACTGTAAAGTAGAATTTAAAACAAAACAAAAAAACCCAAACATCAAACAAAACCAACCAACCAAACCAAACCAAACAAAACACCAACCCTAAGAAAACCCAAGAAAACCCTGCACCCTGCACCCTGCACTAGAGAATCTAGATACACATCTACAATCTAGATACAATCTAGATGTACATGCGTTTTACTGAAGGGTCAAAAATCCCCAATATTATAAAATCTAGAATGCCGTAGACAGTGTGTTCAGTCCTGTTTTCATAACTTTCCCTTCTACTGCTTCAGAGAACACCATGCATGTAGTGTTTATAAACAACAACAGCACTAATTACTAATTTGAAGTTAAAGAAGAGACCTTCTCAGTTTGTTTAATTTTTGGACAAAGCTCAGAGCATCTCAAAAGTGATCACACAAGCCCATGCTCTGCCCTAGAGATTGTGTAATATTACACTTCTGTGCAAACCTTTAACAAGGTTTCAAAGTCAAGAGACTATAGAGACTGAATCAAATTTCTGTGTACTCTCCCGGGAGTCAGTTACAAATCAGCAGTTGCTTGTTTCCATCAATAATAGTCCGTCTGCTGCTGCTGTGGAAAAAAAAAAAGGCAAGTTTGAATTCTTGTGATTCAGCTCAGGTGACAGAGTGAGGTGGGTGACTGGCTTTACAGATTTTAGACCAGGTGTGGTGTTGTCAGCTAAGCAGATTGGATAGTGCTAATGCTTATTTACTGTGTTCTTGCATAAGTCATGGATCACATAGTAAAAAAGAGGAAGAAAGATTTACAAGGTAAGTAATTCTGTTTAAAATAACCTGTATAGTATAGCAACATTGTCTTGATATTAGAAAATTTTTAAAATAGACTAGATTTGTGCTTCCTTATGAAAGCTGTCATTTAGCTACTGCAGTACCTGATTTTTATGTTATTTTCTGCAATGTGATTGTATTTCTGGAAGGCACCAGCCCAGGTAAAGACTAATGCAGTAAAAATTTCCACTGGTGATGATAATGAAGTGCACTGATATCTCCTGTTTCTTCTTTGGAGAGTGAAAGAGTGGGAGCTTTCAGAAACTCAGTTTTAGTCTAGTGATTCTGAAGGGCCACTTCCAGTTTCAAGAATTTATAACAAACTAAAGAGTAGCCTGCTGGAGTCAAAGTGCTTTCCTTTCCTTGCTTTTCCCTGTCCTTTGAACACCTGCCTGCTGGGAACTCTCAGAAGGGTGCTTGCTCCGTACAACTCTCCCTTAACAGTGACCTTTCTGCATGGAGAACCCAAAGTGAGTGTAGTAACACTAAAATGCTTCAACAAAGCCAATAATGTTATAGATCACATTCTACTGATATTTATCATAACTCAAGTTATTGGGACATATTAAAAAGATAATGCACATATTTCCTCAATGTGCTATTTCATATTACAAATTTGTCAGTGCAAATTTAAAACAAAAAAAACCCACAAAAACCAAAACGCCTTCTAAAAGGTCAGTCTAAAGCCTGTTGAATTGAATGGCTTCAAAGATTAAAAGTAAGTAGTTCAATGAGCTTCAGATCAGATTATGAATTTCACCCTGCTAATTTCACTATCGGCTAATAGTTGGTCAGCCTACCAGGTCTACTGTGACTAAAAGAGACTCTACTGCAGAGTTCAAATTTAACAGTTAATTTGAACAACATGTGCAGATCCGGTACGTCACTATTGCAGGTTGTATGGATACAATAGAGAATGCACTATTGCAGTTTTAAAAGAAAAACTACACTATTACAACCACAAGAGATTCACAAAATGCACTATTTTAACTACAGCAGTCACAAAATGCACTATTACAGCCCACAGACAATTCACAACAGGCCACAGACCACTCACAAAACTCACAATTACTGCCCATAAGCAATTCATAACAACTCCCAGGCTACTCACAAAATTCACTATTACAATTCCCTGGTGATTCATGGAACACACTGTCACAACTCACAAACAACTCAGAATACCACACGTGTATTAGTCAATCACCTGCAACTGCAAACTTAAAGCCTGCCAAATATTCACTTACCCCTCCAGGTAAGGGCTCCCACATAAATTACCTTGGCCAGCATTCCGACCAAGGGGGAAGGTTCTCATCAGTCCGTGGCTGGAGAAGTAACTCCCCATTTCTAGCATGAATCTTAGGGTTTTTATCCCCTGGTGTTACAGGACAGTAGGCAGGGGCATGTCTGAGTAGATTAGACTACCTGTGGTGTCTGTCTCAGCAGTACTTCCCCTTATCTTTAGTTGTTTGCATATCCTTGTATTGTTTGGTCCCTTGGAACCATACAGACATCCTCCAGCTTACTTTGTTTTACTTTCTGGCAATTTAACAGTGGTTTGATTGGGACTCAGGGCATATTATCTGTTGGGTGATTTCAAGGCTCAACTCAGGTTTCCTTTCTTTGTGTGATGTGGCACTGCCCTGTTTTAGTCTTGGGCTTATTGGACAACTCAAGGCTGAGCTATCTATACAGCTCCCCATGTGTCATCTCTGCAGACGTAGGGCCTCAAGGCAATCCAAGGCTGAGCCACTCTTGCAACCCCCTGCGAGTCAGCTGGTGCTCTGGACAGTACTGAAACCTGTTTGAACTACAAGCTAGACAATCCTTACATCTACCTGCTAGCCTTTTGTGATACCACTGGAGGAGTTTCTGATATCGCTAGATCACTCTCAGTGTCATTTAGAATCTAATGACATTTATAGTTTTGTAAAGAAAGACTTTTTTGTTAGGTAATTAATATTTGAAAAAAATGGAAGGCAAGTGGACAGGTGATCTCAGCATCATACCAACTGTCTTGCTAAGAAGTGTTCTAGATCTTCCATAAATTGTGTCTGTGATCATATTTATGTGGATAGAAAATAACTGCCTAATTATATGGGTGAAAAAAACCTCGTTGTATAATTCTGATAATGAATCTAAGATGTGAACAGCCCTAAATACAAACCCTGCTAAGATATAACTCAGTTTAAACTGACGCAAACTAGATCTCCTCACAGCTTGCAGAGAAAGAGACAGTTTGTCTGGATCTAAATAATTAGGGCATTAGAAGTTCAACTGCATCTCTTAAATTAGTAGCCAGTTTAGTTTCTGAACTGTTGTATCTGTGTAAACTGGAACCTGGCACCTCAGCAATGTGTACAGAGACTGCAAGAGGCAGCCTAAAATTCAGTCCCTGACACTTAGAAGATTAGAGCTGGGTTATATCTGAGCATGGTCAGCAATGTGCTATTTGAATCAACGGTGTACACTTGCAGTAGTGAAGGCTAACTACAGGTCAGTCTGCACTGTAAAGTTATTTGCAGTTGTTCAAGTAAAGGGACTATTTCCCTAACATTGACAGTTGTGAGACTTCATTTGGAAAAACGTGTCCAGTTTGGGGCTCCCAATACATGAAAGACATTTACATGGTTGAGCAAGTCGAGAGGGTGCCCACCAAAATGATAAAGGGGATGGAGCACTTGAGGTGTATGGAAAGGCTGATAGCAGAAAAAGTGTATCCAGGCTCCTCTGAAAGGTGCAACACTGAAAGACATGAGTTGTAGTGATTGATATGCGAGTTAAATTTTGGGGAAAACATTTTTTGATCCTTTCAAAGTAAGGGTCCTCAAACACTGCACAGGTTGCCCAGGGAGGCTGTGGAAAGATTCTTCTTTGGAGATATTCAAAACTTGACTGTGTATTACCCTCAGTAGCCTGATCTAAATTCAAAGTGAGGTTTAACTTTAAAGGTAGCCTTGCTTTGAGCAGGGAGTTGAATCAGATGGTCTCTATAGGTCCCTTCAAATTTAAGTTATTCTATGATTTAATATAAAACTGCCTGCTTCCCAGCTGTATAATCGTTCTCTACCAGCAGCCTCAAATCTTTCTTTTCTGCAGATTTATGAAAGACCTCTTTGCTTCCTACCACAATAACTCATAGCAATCAAAAGTTTTGCATCACCTCTTACTAAAAGATCCCTAAATTACTTTCTTTACTACCTACTGATTTATTAAAATATATACAAAATTGAAAATCTTAGTCAACTTCTCTTGTCAATGAAAATGTCTACAAGATATGTTCAGTTTGTTTCCAGATAAGCCAGCCATCAGGGCTGCCTTTTTGACCTAATTATATGCTCTAAAATCCAGAGTTCATCTTTTTCTAAAGCACACTTGATGTGATATGGATTTATTATCTGCTCCACATACAGAACAGTGGGAAATCAATGTGCACACCACTTGTTCATCTTCTAATAGCTGATAATAAAAAAATGAAAAGTCACATTACTGACTGTACATTCATATTTACTGTCCAAAATGTTGTCTCTGCAATGTGGAAGAATAATAGAAGGGGACTGAAAGTTGTTTGTTAATTTTAAGGCAAACCATCTGCTAGAATAAAGTATTTAAACATTCTTTAAGTCAGTAGATCTATGAAAATTTACTGCATCTATGAACCTGTCCCTTCCAAGTCTTAATTTTCTGTATTTTAGTTAGATTTTGAATCAAAACACTTAAATAATCTCCTTTAGAGCTCAGCCAGATTTCACTGAGGTCAATGAAAATGTTCCCAGCAAAGGCAAGGGGCTTTTGATCAGAACTATTTTGTTTAAGTTACTTGTGTTGCAATTGTTACCTCAGTTCTGTTAAAATTACTTGACCTAACTGGGTAAAAAATCAGAAGCTCTGGGATATGCAGAGCTATTAATTATTTTAATAGATATGAATGAAAGAAACTAACATTAAGATTGTTTCAAATGCCTTTGCATCCTAAAGAATGAGATGTCATTAATCAAGCTTTGATGATTTCTGGAAATTATTTTTTATGGAAGATACCTCTTCTTCCTCTTTTAGTTAAACTATGCAAATATCTCTCTCTTTTTCTCTTTCCTCCACCCTTTAACATTTACACACATATCCCCTCTAACCTTAAAGTCCAGTTTCTTCTATGAAGTTCTAATGGACATACCTTTTGACAGCAGCATTATCAGAAAAGTGACATATTTGTAGCTGAGAGGCAGTTCACGTCTTTCACTGCAAACAGAGAGGGAGAAAATTAAGTTCTGTTAGAGAAGCCATCATGCTTTGGATATGGGTAACGGAAGAAACACACCATTAAAAATCTTTACGTCCCTTGTCCTGCAAATAGACCTAAAAGCCTATCTCATTATTTTTTCTATCAAAGAGTCAAACTTTAACAGCTTCCCAGGTAATCATAAGGAAAGGAAGGATGGGATTATACAAAAGGGAGTATTTCAGGTTTTGGGTTTTTTTTCAAGACCAGTTACCCTTTTGATCCTAATATTTTTAAATGTTAAGTAATAAAACTGTCACACAAAAGCTGGATATGGTTTCACATAGAAGCTTCTCAGAAAAAATTTAATTTTTCACTCTTACATAAATATTGGACACTGATTTCACATTAAATAGCTGAGTCATGAAAGAACTGTAATTTATGCTCAACTGGTACTCTGCTGATGTGTAGCTGTTAAAAGAATGATAGGCATGTAAACCAACATGAAGGGAAACCTGACTTTTTTTTTTCTATCTGGTTCTGTATCATTATTCATACTATTAGCAAGTTTTGCTTAAATGAAGGCATTTTTTTTAAACTTCACAAGACAGCTTTTGAATTCCCTTCTGTATTAGAGGAAATCTCACATGGAAGCAGCAATTGTGTCCTCTGCAATGGCTTTAGATATTGAAATGATCTCAAAGTTTTTTTATAAAAAAGACCTCTTTAAGCATAATGAAAAAAGAACATTAATTTCAATGGGACTATTCTCAAGGACTAATGTCTGCAGCATTGGGGTGACAGTTTATTAACCCCTGATGCAGGAGTATGAAAGGAGTCTCTGGGATGCTAGACACCTTCCTGCTAGTAAAATTTCACTGAATAGATAATAGCTATCTTTTTTAGTATTATTATTATTATTATTTTTAACCATTCCTGTTGTCCATGTTTCTGCAGTATAGCATTACAGTCTTCAGTAATGATACAGTTTGTAATGAACAGCTTATATAAGAGATATAATGCTCTTTATGTATATGTTATTTGACTCCTTGCTCTAATATTGATATGTATTTAAATTATCATCAATTAAACTAATTAACAGCAGTATGAATTCAGGATGTCAGGGACAAAGAAATAAGTAACTTGCTTTTTTTGAAAGTTCATTAAAATTTTAAAGTAGCGCACAGGTTCTTCAGATATAATTTCAGCTAGATTTTTTCATGGATAATTATGTAGGGATAAGTGATAGTCTGTTGTCAGTATTCAATACTTTCTGTGAAATAAGAGGTTCAGCTTAACTGCCTCAATCTTTTTGCTAGGAGAGTTCAGGAATCCCGATTTTTTTTAAGGACTGAGCTACATTTTTAATGGTTTCCTTTTTCAGCAGATTAGTACAGATTAAGACAGATCCCCTTTGAAGGGTTTTAAATCCAGTTTTCTTTGCTAGAAGGACAGTGAAGATGGGATGATGATGCTGGATGAGTGATAATACAATAGATAACATTTTAGGTTTAAAAGGGAGCAAATGAGACAAAACCCTGTGTTTTCCAGTTGTGGCAAAGTCTCTCTGGTGCAGGAGCATGGCAACCAACAGAGCTACAGGTCTGGTTTGTACACGTTGATCCAGAGAAATATTTGAATCTGCCAATTCAAACTAATGCCAGCTGTTTGCAGCACCCTTGGGACAAATATGCCAGATGGAGGTTGCCAGAATAGTATAACCGTGTCCCTTCCCTGCCAATATGTTCCTATACACCAGTGGGACTTGGGGAAAGCACTTCAGCTAAGTGTGTCACAGGGGAACTCCTCAGCTGAGACTTTCCTCTTCCTTTGTCCAGAAGATGTAATGGAAAAAAAAAGGAAAAAAAATCCAACAAACCCAAGACCAATGACTATATATCTGCATCTTCCTGACCATATTTAAGTTATCACTATCATCAGACCTGTGGTGCAATGTTATTGCAAATATTATTGCAAAGCTGCAAATAAGTTTTTCTTTGTTCTTATTTTGACAATATTTTCCTTAGCATTTTATCAGTCAATGTAACTTTTAAATATTTTCTCTATATTGTTTGTTTTGCTTATAAATAAGACTCCAGTATGGTCTCAGTGCAGGCCTGTGATTTGATTGCTGTTTAAATCCTTTGTGTGTGATTTTTTCAGGACTTCAATTTTCTGAATTCCAAAATGGTTGCACTTGAATTGCACTTGTTTTCAAATTCATCAGACAGTGGATTATGTAAATCTGCTACTAAATATGATCATTCCCTGCTCCTTTTCACTTGCATGTACCACACTCATTCCCTTTTAAAGGTAGTGAAGTTCTTGTGCAGGCTGAAGAGTTGGGACATCCAAGTCTCTTTAACCTTAACCAGTGATGAGGTAGGACTACACTGGTGGTCATTTGGTTTGATTTAATGGAGTCAGCTGTTAACACAGTCAGACCTAGGTCAGTGGTTAAAAATGCTTCTTATGTGCTCTGTTCTACTGTGCCCTTCTGGGACCTTGGCTTTCCATATTTCTTTAAGGGTTTTTCTAAGTTTGCAGCTATTTAAAAAGCACAGATGTTTCTTCTTGTCCCTGTCATGGGTGCACAGGAAGTGGTAATCTAACAGTGAGTTATTATGCTAAAAAATTCTGCTGTCTGCTTCTCAAGTGAATCACAAAAAGACTAATCTTGTATGGATTTTCCTGTTTGTTATCAGAGGCAAAATGGGACCCTGATATTTAGGGATATAAAAGTGTCTTTTCTAATTTTTTTTCCTGCATTATGTACAGTGAGAGAGAAGGATAGCTGCAATTCTTTACAGCTATCAGGAAAGAAACATTATGTTACCCTGACTGTAAGTCAATAATTTAAACTTAATAATTTGCTTTTGAATAGGGAAGTTATCTCACTTGCAAGTTAACTGTATTATGGGTGAGGTGATGCTCTGTACTGTAATGCTTCCAAAGCAAGTTGCCATTTCCACATCACTTAGGATATCTATGGTCCACAGTTAATATTGTGTTGTTAAGTTTTATTTTTTCACTTATTTTTAATTATAGATACTCACAATTACATATGCTCTGTGTTATCCATGTTTTTGCATTATCTGGATTCCTCCATTATCCTAGAAGATCAGGAACTGACCACAAGAAGTCTGAGCATGTGTACCGAAAGTAGTAAGAGGCTTCTAATAGTTATGTTCTTGGAGGAGGTTAGACCAGCAAACAGCAATAAATTTCCAGTGAGTCTGTCCAACACACAAACATTTGCCTAGTGAAACAGCCTTCAACCCATGTTACTGTGAGGAGGGTTAGAAACCATGAAGAGCAGAGGCCTGTATGAGGAGAACGTGTTCCCATTGCTCCGGTCATGATGTAAACAAAGCCAGGAGCTACTGGCTTCGTGTGGTGCATGGGCAAAGCTCCAGAGCTTCTTGGGTACCTGCAGTCACCAACTGACCACCAGGTAGCAAGGAATGGCCATAGGTGGCACCTTTGTATATTTACCTGTTCCTATGCATTTTCACATTGATATGAAAGACTCTGCTGAAGTTCTACAGTCTGAAAATAAGCCCAGCTGCCATTTCAAGGCAAGAGGCTGCATAACAAACTCACTCCCTGCTGCAGACTCCTTATAACTGATTAGTCATTACTGCAAGCAGTATTCAGTTGCACAGATAGCGTCTCTCAACTTATCACAATGAAATTTTCTTCCTTCTTGTAAAGAAAAATAATCTCAATGTCAAATACTGAAGTATATTGTGGTGACTTCAGATTTTGCACACTGTTGGGTTTTTTTTCCTCCTGCCCTCCTCCTCCCTGAGAAGTAAGCTACTGGTGAACTATCTGGATTGTCTGTCTCTCTGCAGGCTATTTCCTATTGCTTCACTTTTCATTTTGAAAAATATGCAAACTTCCATCTGTTTCTTGAATACAATCCTACTGAGATCTATGCATGTATGAGCTTTTTGTGCTGAAGAGGCAGGTTTGTTAGGACTGTGTCATCTTATGTAAGTGTATTTTGACATTAGTTTTCTGCATCCACATACTTGTCCTGCCTGGATATTGTGTTTTAGGTGCCACTCAAAGTAATCACTAAACTTCTATAGTGTTTGTAATGCAGTTGGGCAGCAATGTTAAGTACAAATGAAGGCAGAGCTGATCAACAGTGAAATCTCAGGTTTCTGTTTTTAGCCAGAGTGTATGTGCTTGTGCTCTACAGCAGATGTTTCTGCCTTTGAGGCAATTTCAGTGCTGAGCTATTTTAAAGATATATTATTCTACATGAACAAGTAAATTCATAATTAATGCTACTTTCAACTTTTCAAGACTATTTTTTTGCCACTGAGGGAAGATGTGTTACTGCCTAAAATGTAAGCTCTGAGAGTTTATATAATTCCTGTTTCATCAGATGGTGTGTAGTACCAAAGGATAATACGTTCTGACCAGAGGTGGCTTTGGTTCGTACCTAACACTGAGAGGTAGGATGTGAGTCAGATAACTAAAGGCTGACATTATATAACTGAAGAGACCCATGTCAACTAGACTTTATTGGAGCACATTGTCTAAAAATTCTCTCTCTGAGACAGGTGATGTTGACAACACTTTTTTTTCTCCCCTGTCTGCTAATATAAACTGTGTTTATTCATTAAGCCTGGGACACGACTCACTTAGTTTGGAGACCCTGACTATGTAACCTTTCCTCAAAAGTGTCTGCCAACTTTGTGGCAGTTTCGGGGTAACTTCTTTAGGGTAAGAGAGGCCGCTCTGCTGAGCAGAAATAAGCAATGTTGGCAGCTCTCTGCATGCACTTGTACCTTTTCTGGAGGAATATTTTTATGGCTTCTTGTGGTGTAGTAAATATGAATTACTGTAGTGGCTTGTGATAGCACTTCCCTGTCCTGGTCTCCTGGATCGAAGTTGGGGGAAACAGTGGAATTACAAAAGCTGTTATCAGTGGTTTATAATGTGCTCTCATAGCAAAATTGGAGAGGTGCTGGTCCAAATAAAACTATAGACTTTAGGAAGCCCTATTTAGTCATCCAGATAGCACACGCTTAAGCACCAGCAGATTTGGACTAAGTGTTCAGGGTAACCACAAATGGAAGGAAAAAGACAGATGTGAAAGTGTAGACTGAGCTGCCTTTTCAGCAAAAACTACTGAGATGCATCAACCCTAGGTGAGCTGAGATGTCTTTATAGCTCTGTGCAGGGTTGTACCTCAGAGGTGGTACATCTACACCTGAGTAGCACAGGGAGATGGGGGGCCAGCTGCCCTCAGCATCCTGCCATCCTGACTCCATCTCTGTTTCAGAGGTGTAGGTCTTTCTTAGCTCAGGTACCCAAGTGGAGTAGCACAACATTGCAGAAATATACCATTGATGAGAGATTCTCTGTTCACATTCTTACAACTCTTGCTGCTTTGAATTTGTTTTTTCTTTACCTCTTCAGTATCTGAGGTTTTGTGTATGCTTTCTGGTGTGGTTATTAAATCAATGTGATTAAGTTTGTTTTCCTTTCAGAGGTTGTTGGTGTCCAGATTGCATTATTTTGGAATTATTATTTTATTGTAAAAGTTACCAGAAAACATTTAATCTGAAGAATGTGAACTTGTGGATAGACACACCTCCAAATGGGGCAAAAAGACTTTTGGAATAACTGCTTCTTTCACTACACCAATGGAAGCTAGTGGTGCCGTACAGTTTTAGCTATCAGCCCTTGGGGAAGAAAGGAAATATCACCAATGCTGACAGCAGGAGCAGTTGTTCTTCATGGTCTTATGAATTTAAATTATTTTTTTGTTGCTACACTATGTATATTTACAGTGTATGTATTCTTTAAAAATTATGTTTTGTACTTCAAATGTAGCTTCAAACGATACAGAAACATTTTCTCATAATTTCTCTTACTAAACTATAAAAGCTGCTGTGGTTAATATCATATTTTTCCTTTTTATAGACTTCCAAAACTTCTATAGTCTACAAAAAGTGAAGGGGGGAGGGATAATTTTCACAGAATCACAGAATCATTAAGGTTGGAAAAGACCTCTAAGATCATCAAGTCCAGCTGTCAACCTAACACCACCATGCCCACTAAACCATGTTCTGAAGTGTCACATCTACATGCTTCTTGAACTCCTCCAGGGATGGGGACTTCACCACCTCCCTGGGCAGCCTGTTCCAGTATTTTACCACTATTTGAGTAAAGAAATTTTTCCTTATATCCAATCCAAACCTTCCCTGGTGCAGCTTGAGGCCATTTCCTCTTGGCTTGTCACTGGTTACATGTAAGAAGAGACCAACAGCCACCTATCTACAGCCCCCTTTCAGTTTTGGTTTTTTTTATTTTGTAGTTCTAATCCTCTTTTATGTAGGTCACAGGTCCCTTTTTCAAATAGATGTATCATTGTCTTCCATAAATACTAAGGCAATGTTGGTCCTAATAGTCAAATAAAAACTATATAAACTAATTTAAGACGTAGTGTTGGAGTTTTG
>NW_010177922.1:52594-57276 GCF_000695765.1 Mesitornis unicolor | reverse complement strand
TCCCTCCTGAGTGTCACGCTTCTTGTAGAATAGAAATTAGCAAGTGATGGGAAGATAGGGGATAGTGGAATAAAGAAGGAGGAGTGTTTTTGGGAAAACAAAGACTGTGTGTCTGTGTGTCACTTGGCTAAAGCAGGAAGTGACAACTATATTTTGTTAAATGTAAATGGAAGAGAACAAACCTGTAAATGCTGTGTACACAGAACCCCGAGTCAATGAATGACTGGGTATCAAAGACCTTGTTTTTCATTTCAGAAGTGGTTGTCTCAGACATAGGCTGATTCCTGGAGGCAGCCATTCACCCAAATGGAACTTGTAGATCAAAATGAATGGGTTTTAGCCCTTAACAGTAAAGAAAGAAAGGAACAAAAACTGTGTGGAAATAGCAGATTCCTTCTCTTCCCCCCCCCCTCCTCCCCCCCTTAAGAAAAAGCTTTTGCTTTGAATTGCCTTTATTAATTTTGTGTTGAATTAAGTACACTGTCAGACTTCTTGACCCGATTGCTCAAAACAGTATTTGGTCAAGTTGACAGCTATTAAAAAAGCCTTTCCTTGAGCCCAAATCATCCTTTCATTGCTGCTGAAGTGCCTCAGAGAATATGAAACAAAATTGAATAGGTTGCATTTTATAACTATTAATGAGCCTTCTTTCTAAGTATATAAACTGTCAAAAACAGTAAAACATTATAAAGAATCTCTTGCCTATTTGATATTAACATTGCCAGATTCCATCAGTTTTTGACAATCATTCTTGTTATGTCAGTTTTAATGCTGTTGAACATCATACAGGATTTCCCTTGGCTTTAACCTACTGTTACTATTTATGTGAAGAAACTTTTCTTCAGTATAAATTAAAGTTACTTTTTCCTCATATACTTTGTAGCTTATTTTTATTTTTTGGACACGTGCTATATTGCAACATTGCTTCATTTTATTTCTTGATTTACACTTTTGAAAAATTTGAATAAATTAATATGTAGCTGAGTTGTATTTTAGATAAGTAGAACCTTAATTAAGTTGTGCAAAAGAAAGACCAAGTTGCAATTCCAGAAAGTTCTTGAGAAATTCCCTAGTTTTCAGTCCTTAAGCCCTACTTTAGTCTTATTCACTCCAGTTCACTTCCATGGTTTACACAAGATTTCAGCTCAAGTGTAGCAAAGCATATAGGTGTGTAAGCTTTGCCATTCAAAAATAATGATTTGAAAGTAAGTCAAAACAAGCGAACAACATTTGCACTTGTTTTTATTTGCCTTCTATTTTTATATACTCTGAATTTTTTCAATTTTTTAGCACAGCTATTGAGGCCAGCAATAAGCTTGGCAATTATAACTCAACATTTAAGTGAAAATAACTTCTAGAAGTTAGTTCTTTAAGAAAAGCACATCCAGAGACTCACAAAAAGTTTTGAGTGCTCTCAACGTTGAGTTGTCTTGAACAAACTACTTAATGCTGAATTATGGATTACATCTAATAGCAAAATGAGTAAGGAATTGTTTTAACAGACTACTTCTGCCAGCCTAGCTTTTTCCCCAGGCTTCTCTTAGGCTGGATATGAACCAGCTTTAATCCAAAAACAACATAACTATGTCTGTCTGTTGCTAATTTGCTCTGCTATGTCTCATCTACTGTCTTCCTGGTTTGGGAGGCTGGTGGATCAGCACCCTCTCTAAAATGCCACAACTGAAGGCTTTTGTGTTTTGCATGCTTAATCTGAAACTTTTTTTGTTTCACATTTCTTTCTTATTATTTTCAAGTTGTTCTGCTTCTCATTAAAATCTGTACCTTATGCTGCAGTTGGTGTTTTTGCAGCAGTGGCTGCTTTGAATTGGCTTCATTTTCATTAGACAATGGGTAACAAATCACTATGCTGAGGAGTCTCACTAACAGTTAATGTTTTATAAATACATGGCCATTATGTATTGCAGTGTGCTACTTTAAAAATAACTCTTTTCATATCATCCTTATGATACAAAAGGGAGAATAAAAGGTAATTATGTGATGCTTCACAAATCTGTATTTAAAGTGATTAAAAATTGGGATGATGTTTTTCGTTGTGAATCTTCTTAGTAATGACAGTCGATAATGAAAACACACAAAGAAATGGAATTAAGTATTCCACATTCTTTTGCATATCCTGTTTTTTCAATTGTCTAAATAATGGCTTAGTTTTTCAATAACACTTTTTAAAAAATTATTTCTCTTTCGTGTTGTGGTTAATTAGTTTTCTAGTGATCAAAGAAGTCTAGGAATCTTAATTTACAAGTGCTAAACTAGAGAGTTTACTTCTCACAGTTCCAGTTCTTCTGTGATTATGGTCTATTAATGTTACCAAAGACTTAAAAGTGCTTGTGATGCTGAGGCTTACTTTCAAACAGAACAGAAGCTGTGGGAAATATTGGAAAGACTGAGCATGAACAATTAAGTTACTCTACCAGCATAGGCTATAATCCTATTGCTGCTGTACATTGGTTCCAGTCTTCAGGACTGTGCACATAAGCTAAGAATTTGAAAGTCAGATGTTAGAAAAGGGTTTCTGCCAGCTCCCTCCATCTCAGCACCGCCTAAGGGTGGGATTTGTTTGACTTAACTCCAACTGTCAGAAAATTAGGTGTCTAAAAAATATCAGTCACCTATTATGGCACAAAGGAGACAGATTCACATGCAGAGATGTATCAGCAGGGTCCATAGCTTGTGGCATACATTGACAGTCAAAGTAGCTTTTGGGGAAAGATAAAAACAGAAGAGGAGAGAGAGAGAAAACTGTGAACCTGGTGGCCATCAGGGAGAGAAGTGACAAGGTCCACAGCTGAGCACTCCTAGGCCTTGATCCCATCAGCAGCAGGTGGTTTACCAACACACACACACGAACTCGTGTAGTAAGTATACAGATGTCTTCAAGACTTGCTCAGTCTGTCAGTTGTTTATGGCCATGATGCTGTTAGTGTTGATGGAAGCACACTTTGGAGATAGGTGCTGCTACTGGTTAAGCTGTGTTAATGCATTTTATTCGGTCCACTAAGTAACCAAAGTGGAGGGAAAGGATGAAAGAAAGGTGACTCCTACACCAGTGGCAGTCGTTCCCCTTAAGAATGTGTGATAACAACTTTGATGCTTGCAGATACAAGAATGTGAGGATACCAGTGGGAAAACATTGCTGGGTGACTTCAATGAGAGATTTGAGCTGTGAGTGAAAGGCAGGTTTCAGAGTTGCAAGTAGAAGGCCCTTGGTGATAGAAAACACAAAGACACTGTGCAACGCTACCTTAAGAAAGGATGGACCATCCCAGGCAGATGCCTGTCTCCCCTGGCTGCAGAGAGATTCCCACTGAAGTTTGTTGCTTACCGTCTAGTTAATGTGAGTTGAATTCTACTCCATTTACACACAGCTGACAGCGTGGTGCTTTTAATGTGAAGTTATATATCTGTTTTCAGGAATCATCATAGGCCATGCTCCTGGTAATACTATATTTTTCCTGGTATACTTATAGCTATCTTTAGCTTAGCAGCTTTTAGTAGAATACTTTTATTTATATCAAAATGACATATTGTGTAAGGAATTGACACTCTTCTAAAATGATCTGAGAAAATGGCCTTGTCCACACTCAGCTGTTGCAGCACTTCAACTGTGCCAGGAAGCTGAAAAAGACCAGTATGCAATAACTGAAAATTATGCCTAAATATTTCAGCAGCTCATGTTGTTATGTCATTAGTTATATCTTGCTTATGCAGACTTATTTCCATAGGGTTTAATGAACTGCTTAGAGTGGTAGTACGTCAGTCCCATTACCAGCTGGAGAGGTAAAACAATTTCAGTAGAAGGAATCCCTTCCATCACAGAAATAGTTACACAGGCACAATACGTCATGTAGAGCAGGACTAAGAAACCATTGTAGGATGATTTACTGACTACAGCACTGGGTTTTTTTATTCTCTTCCCTGCCTTCTGCCACCTGCTGTATCCAGTTTTTAAGTTGGATTCTCCCTTTGACAGAGCATCACTCATGCAGATCACTGTCCTGTTAAGGTTATTCTGATATATTCCCTTTGTGTGACTCCCTCTCTGAAGATCAAGTCCTTCACCCAAGTCTACAAGATTGAAGAACTGCCTGCTGTTCTAGCTATGATCTCTAGTTCAGGAGTGAAAGGACTAGCAGGAATAAAACAAGTCCCTAAGCTCTTCAACATATAGTACCTCAAGTACAGTAAAGTGGTTTATCTGATTGCAGATCTTGTACTGCCCATCTCTGCTTCATTGAAGTGGCTACTCTCATCTGGTGGGTGCTATATTAATCTGTAGTTTATATTACCCCATCACAAACTTACAGTTGTGCAGATGCCAGCACACAGTTGCATCCAGGAATGAAGCTCTGATGGTCAGATTGACATAATGAGTAATCCACACATCAGTCATTTTTGTGTAATTCAGTGGCAGCTTCTGTTCCCAAAGAGTGTAGATACTCATTATTTCTGTTAACAGTAAGACGTATGCTTGATGATCAGCAGTAACTTGGCTAGTTTGTCTGAAATGTGTAGATAGTAACTTCAGCATTCATGTAGTAGCACTTTAAAAAAAAAAAGTCAATTTTTTTTCAGTTTTGCAGGTATAAGCATTTAACAGAATAATGTTTTTTGACAGCTTAACCAAGTTTGAAAGCATCAAGCACCGGCACTTAGATAATGAC
>NW_010177922.1:41378-52563 GCF_000695765.1 Mesitornis unicolor | reverse complement strand
GCAGGAATGTTTTTACTGCGTTAGATGCCAATTAAATTACTGATTTCATAATTATAAATCAGCATGTTACAGTGGATAATTAATGTTGTCACACTCAAGCTGAAATACTTTATATAAGCATAAGCCTTTCCTCTGTTGATTTGCAAATTCAGGAACCAGAAAATATTGCATATCATCTCTTACTATTTGAATACATATCTTTTAGGATTCCTGTTCCTGCCTGCAGCCATAGCAGTGTGCCGTACTATATAATGGCTCAATTTAATGAGTGTGGACAGTGTTCAGAAGGGACGTAATGATCTCCAGGGAAGGAACTGTCCATATAAAATTAAGACTAGATTTAGGGACAAAAAAAAACCAAAACACTTAAAAATTATTGCCAGATTTATCATTTTACCAATTAGAAAACTTGTTAGAAGGAAAGGTGGTTGACAGCTCACAGTAGCAAGGACTTGGTGAAGAAAGTCTTGTTTGTTACTGTAGCATTGCTCTAAGTTAGAAAAGGGATTATGGGGAGGTAGTCCTAGAGCAAGGTTTTCAGTCTTACAATAATGAAGTACAATGTTCCCCATCTTCTCAGATAATTGAACTTAGTCGTGGTCAAGCTGATTGTCTATTGATAAATCACACTAATAAATATACAGAGAACCCTAGAATGTGAGGCAAACTACAGACTAAAACACTATTGTTCTTCCTTGAGTAGAAAATATGATCTGATAATTTTTTTTATCAGAAATAAAAAAGATAATGATAGCTGACCATGTATCAGCGCAATAACTCTACTTGTAACCACAGATGCGGTCTATTGATTTGGGCTAGGAAGTGGGAGGCCAAATCTTAAGGCCATTCCTGTCTTCAGGGAGTTTAAAAATCACAGCACCCCCCACAGGAAGAACACTGCCAAACTAATGGATTTCCTCTGCAGCAGCATCTTCCAGTCTGTAACTGGGCCACGCTGAAAGCAGAAATGCAAAAGTGGTGGGGCTAGAAGAAGAAGTACAAGAGACCCGTTTCTGGTTTAAAATTGAAGACATATTAGTCCGATATGGGGTTCCAGCCTCTGCTCTCACAACTCTTTATCTTCTGTTATTCAATATTGTTGTATTGAAAATTTACCATGGTTGCTCTCAGCATGATCATAAAAAAAGAATGAACCTTACATGGGCCTATCCAAAGTTGCACCTTCTTGTTTGTAAAGGGATCAGACATGCCTGGGAGCAAAATATAATCAAAGGTTACTTTAGGCCACCATTTGTCACCACCATCTACAGCTTCTAATGCAGCCAACCTGCAGCATGCCTATCAGTGTCACTTTACTTTCCCAGCACTTTAATTTCTTTAGTTTTCTTTCTTTACCGAATAACAAAATTCTGGTCGTTAAGTAGAATCACTTTCCTGACTGATCAATAGGATCTTGAACCCTTCAAACATTAGGTTTGAAATTGCACATGACAGTGGAGAGTGGCATCTGCTGACCCAATCACTCATATTTATACTAAAGAAAATAAAATTAAATACTTTACAATGTCATAGATCTGAAAAGATGTGATTTTATCAGTTATGGTGTATAAATTTAAAGAGGTAAAAAGTGAAAAGTACAACTAGTTTATTTTATTGTAATTTTTCAGTACTAAAATAGGGAAAATATTCTATTATTGTGAAATGTCTCTTTTCTTTATCAAATGCAGTAGCAAGGTAACTCCGATGCTTTGAGTAAACGGGGATGATACAATGGCTGATTTTCCCCAGTTCTCTACATACATGTACATTTTCTCTTTTTAACATTAATACAGCTTTGAAACATATAGTTGAAAGAATTAGTCCTGGGAATATTTTAACGCCATTAATAATTTTGTAGTCTACAAATTTTGAAATTAAACACTAAACCTATTTTTGATTATTGAGACAAAAGCAACACAGTCTTTATAAATATGTATATACACCCGGAGTTAATCTGTTCACTGTTCTGGAATTAGCTGACTTGTTTGCCTTGGTGTGTCGCCAATTAGCAGGAACCCAGGGATACTGTCAGCTGACAGCTGGAAAGAGATCCCAAGCTCTGCAGCATACGGTTTGCTATGTTGTACAAAACCCTGAGCTCATCGTGTTAATGCTTTAATATTACTTATTAGAATTTTCATCAGCAATCTGTCTGCTACTCTTTAATGAGCAAAATATACTGCTAGAACCCTGCAAGGAGCTGTTTTCCTATCATTCCTATCTTGGTGTTTGAAAAAGCAACTACTTGGTTGGTATTCCCAAAAGGAGTTAGTGAGGAGAAAAACAAAACAATAAAAAATCACAACGGATAAATAAAATGGGAGCAGAGGGGAGGAGGAGGAATTCATTTTACTGTCCAGGAAGCTGCATAATTCAGAATGATTTCTGAATAGAGCACCTTTAGAAGATTACTAAAGGGGTTTGTTCATAGGAATCTAGCTTTATAAGAAAAATACATACTTTAAGAAATGAATGTTTATTATCACTTAAGAGGGTTGTACTTTTGAGGTCCAAAAATGGATTCAAATATTTTTTTCAATAAATGGTTGTGTATGTTTGACTTTTTTCTAGCACAAAATACACATAAATAAATACAGTCTATGGACATAACAGGTGCAATATAGAAACACAGTTTGCTTCTTTTAAGATTTAGAATACATCACAGTTGTTTTCCTAGTCTGTTTGTGCTTGAAAGGCTGGATAAATAAAATAAGATCACCTAATAGGATCAGAAAGTTAAGCCCCATAAGAGTGAGCAACCCTGAAGGTATGTTATTTATTCCCTGTCCTTAACTTTATTATTCTCTGGAGAAGAACATATTCTAGAGAATCCTCTATATATCCTTATTTATATTTATAGAGAGAGAATACAATTCTCCTTATATTTTGTATATGATCTATAAGAACAACGCTGATGTTGCACACTCCTGAAGTCCCTTCCATGACTGAGAAGGAGCAGTTTGTCAGAACCCACAGCATGGGATGTGGCTGGAGTCATAAATATAAGAGCTCCATGAGAGTTACACATAAACAATTCAAGATTAGTATTGATCTACTTTTGCATTATTTACAGTTACCCTTGAGCCCATGTGCATAGTTTTAATGGAGCTTAGCTGCATTAGGACTCAAGCTAAATATCACATTAGAAGCTCCCCCAGGGAGAAAAGCTTTCTGAGTACAGTAATAATGGAAAACACATATCTGTGGTGTGCTAAAGATGACTGGGTAACCTCCTGTGTTGGCTGCTACGTAGTTTAACGCATGACTGTGCAAAGTAATAGATATTGTTGAAAAGGTAGAAGTAATATGTGTAGTTAATGGACTAAAATTAAAAATGCCACATTTCTTCCTTTGTCTGGAGATGTTTCATCATTGAATTAAAACATTAGAAGAATAAGACAAGTGAGGAAAACTTTTTTCCCGAGAGAAATTTGAAGACAAAAGTATGATGGGAGTGAATGACCTTGCATGTTTCACAAGCTTAAATAGGCTCCCACTGGCAGTGCATTGTCGAAGGGCAAATAACAATCCTGCTGTTTTCATCGCAGACTGCAGTCACTGTCACAGAGCTTTTCATGTGCTGTCTGTGGGATCAGCAGCAGAGTGCAGATTTGAAATCAAGAGTTACCTGTCAAGAAAGCAATTTCTCTGTGAGTTGGAGTATTTTGAAACGTACACGTGCCTTTGAGCAGATCCACAAGCAGAATTGCTGCATCAACACTTTCCCTGAAAAGGCTACACAAAGGCACTTAGGTAGCAGCAGTGAAGAAGTGTCTCTCCTGTGCAAGGAGGAAATGATCACCTGCATGGGTGCAGCCAGTGCTCCCCAGAGAAAGGAGGGTTGTTTGTGTAGCAGCAGTTTAAGGTGGTGATATTGGTGTCACCCAATCTTCTTGATGGGGCAGCTGGAGATGTGATGCTGGCACCTCACTGCATCACTTTTTTCCAGGCATGCTCTACCTTTCTGTACACGAGTTGCAAGGATAGCAGTCAGCAGAACAGCCTGACTCTTTAACATACTGTGTTCTCCCTTCCCTAGGGTAATTTTCTTTATCAGTTTCTGTTGGCTTTAGAGGGTGACAACTGTTGCAGTAGAACTAAGAGCAGCTCCAGCTTCTGAGTTACATATACAGTAAAAAGGCAAGTTCATTACTGGATAAGAGCACAGGAATTGCTAGTATGGCATTCATTTATATTTTTCAATAATGGACTGTTACTGAACAAATATGTGTAGCACAAAACAGTGGAATTGTTAGCTCTGCATTCATAGCATCATAATTGAAAAGCAAGTAGAAGTCGGCAAGCTGAAGAGATCTGTCATTTTATTCAGTAGCATGATGGAGTTCAGAGTGTTCATATAATGGCCTCTGTTGCTTAAACCAGACTCATGTCTTTCTATCTCTATTTGTTTGCTCTACCCTTCAAAATCTCTGCAGCTTGGGACCTTGCTCCCTCCAGTTTGTAGACCTTGATGCATTTGTGTTTCCTGAATATTAGATAGCAAGGAGAAAATTGAGCGTTTCAGGATTTTTTTTTTCATTTTCATTTCTAAGACAAAGTTGTTGATTATGAGTGAATGTAGACCTTAGATATCTTTGAGAATGAAAGCTATCTTCAACATTTGGACATTCATACTGGTAATTTAGGAAAAGATTGAGATCATGTTTCAAACAACTAAATTTAGGCATTCACATTTAAGTCCCCAGATGAATTAGGTGTCTAAGCTCTTGTTATTGTCAATAGTTCAAGAGTCAAAGGCTTAATACAGTCATTCTAGACAGCTACCCGTAGGTGTTTACAGCAGTCAAAAGCATCAGCGCTGGTGTAAAAATATCCCTTTCTTGGCTGCTTGGCCTGTTCTAATGCCGCTTATTAAAGATTGCCTGCAAGATGTCACCTGGTATCGAAGCCCAGCGGGACTAGCTCTTGTTTTTTAGGGCACCAGGGGCTTTTTTGCCAGAGGGAACAGAAATTACTAATAAAACTCAGCCTTCATAAACAGAAGTTTTTTGGTGTCAATTTGTGAGAAGAGCTATAACATTGAGATAAGCTGTTGCAGGCAAAAAAAATCCATTAAGTGTAAAAGCTGAAGAAAAATAATGATTTATTCTAAGTAAGCTTGTCTAGTACAAAAATGCATTTTTGTCCATATTAAAAATTAACTAACTGGTCATAAGTTTTAATCACATTTTGTGAGATTTGACTGTTCTGTTATCTGTAAATCTTCAGCACTTAACCTTCAAAATAGTTGGATGTAATGTCACCCAACATTTGGGTAGAAAGAACACCAGGACAAATGTTTGCCTGGTGCCTACATGCCTGGAGGGAGGTAGAGGAAAGAAAGGAGAGATGTGATAGGAAAGATGATTGAAATATTTCCTATTAATTTTAGGTAAGAGTCCCCTCTTCTGTTTCACTTAATTCTGATCCCAAGTGCCTAACACCATGCTGGAAGACAGCGAAGGAGAAAAATTTACAGAACTTGTATATGATGGTGATATCCTTGACTTGAAAAAACTCATTTACTTTCAGCAGTTTGGCTGAAAGTGGTAGAGTCACTATCCCCGGACACATTAAAAAAATGTGTAGATATGGCACTTAGGGACGTGGTTTATTGGTGAACTTAGCAATGTTAGGTTTACAGTTGGACTTGATGATCTTAAAGGTCTTTTCCAACCTAAATGATTCTATGATTCTATGATTTTACGATCATGTTGTCCAACACATACATACCCAAAATTTTCTTTAAGAAGGAAGTAGAGCAAAGGAGATGTTTACCTGTGCCCTGAAGTTACAAGCCCTTTAACTTTATGCAGGTTTTCCTTCCTGGAAGCCACATCAGCATTTTATTGGTTGCTCCATCCTGGGCCAACAGAATCAGATACAAGTCCTTAGAAAGTCAGAGAAAAATTGTAAAAGTCATGAAAAATCAACACCGGTCTCACATCTATCAACACTCTGTTTGTAAGTCAGGAGACTTGAGACTGTTTTCTGCTTACCCAACTGTTCTGCAAGGCAGTTAAATCTGTCAGATTGCAAGGAGTGGCCCTCATGCATCTCCCAGAGCACATGCACACCATCAGCATTTGTTCCTGTATTCTCCAAAAAGGGATATGAAACCTCAGCGAAGGTTCAGCCTTTCCTCATCAAGCTGAGGAGCCACATTGCCAAGAAGTCACAAGAGTTCTGGACATCGTGCCAAAATACAAATGTTTCACAGATACAGAAAACTAGTTCTTTAGATAGGAGGGTCAAGAAAAATATCAGCTGATGCAATAGAAAGTTAATTTCAGTCCAGAATTATGTTAGTGTTTGATCTGTGGCAGAATTTATTGTAAAATTAATTTTTACACCCCAGGCTATACAGAAATCAGTTTCATTTTCCAATTTGCTTTTCTGACCTGGATGCATTTTTCCAACCACTTTTTTGTTTGATCACACCTTGTCATCTTCATTTCCCCTTCTTCCTCAGTGCTCACTCCCTTGAAAGTTCTTAGTACTTTACTGCTCATATGACTGAGCGTTGCGCACATGTCTGCGCAGTGCAAGAGTCTGTTGGTATGGATGTTGACTGAAGACTGCATTCACACAGTTGACTCTAAGCATTTTTTTTCACCAGTGGGCAGTGCTGAAGATCTAGTATTTCTTTTTCACTACTTCAGTTTTGATGCTTTGCATAAGAATATTGCCACACATATTCTGAGAACGTATATCACTGACTTCAGTGTTACTGGGAAAACTCAACATTGCTAGTCAACAGTTAAATAGAATTTTTGTATTGACGCTAATCTACAGTTAAGTGCATGTAGAGAAACAATATAAATTCTTGCAGTGAGTGATATTTTTCTCCAGGAATAGATCAGAGATGCAAAACACCCAAAAGGTATACGTCTAGTCATTCACAGCTAGCTTTTCACACTGTATTTATTGTTTTGTAAATAGGCAATGACACTTGCCAAGTATTGCATAAGAAGACATGAGGGACCTTAAAGATGTATCATTCTCATAAAAATCAACTTTCACTGAGATTATTTTTTAAATTAGTGTTTAAGTGCTATAAGCTTAAAGCTTGATGAAGCAGTTCAGTTCAGGGAGGTGCCCTGTTTAGAAAATGGACTCCCTTGTTTTAAATGATTAACTGTCATCAGAGATTTTGAGTTTTTACTTATGATATTCCAAGCTCTATGGAAATTCTTTGAACAATTCATCTTAATATGTTTTCAGATTGCATTGGAAGCCTATAATGTTACCTTCTGTCTTTCAAAGCCATCAGGTCATGGATTCCTTTCTATGAATTTTTGATAAGGTGTCCATAACAAGGGAAAGAAGAAGTAGCTATCTGCCAACTAATCTCATGGAGTCTGTGTTCACTGTTTAAATGCTTGCTTTGTAGAGCTTAAACAGATCATGCAAAAACTCCCAGCAGATACATGAATAAGAAATACATTTTGGCTTATAAATTATTTACTCCTGTAAAACTTCTGTACTTTTTAATGAGATAATAGATCCTAGTTTATTAAAAGAAGAAAAAGTCAATAATGGAAAATTTTTCCTTATTTAGTTTCATCAGGCAGTTCTGTTCTGTATGCAAGTGTCATATTAGACAGGACAAACTTGCAAAACTGCATGCTTCTAGCAGGGGCTCTTGGAACTGAGGTTTCCCTTGGAACAAGGGAGAAGAAGGTGTCTTTCACGCAATTACAGATGCACTTGCTGCATCAGCTGGGATCCCCTGGTCCATGGACTGTATGTGCGGGCTGCCATGCAGCTCTGTTTCATGCCACCCAGCCTCATCTCCTTTTTTGAAAACATGAATATGCATAAAACACTTCCCTGCTTGTTGCAGCTTGAGTGGTGGACAAAGCATAAGATTGCATATGGATACACAGCATAGAATTTATCTGATTAATCTCTACAAGTTGCATTTCACTTCACCATGGTAAGCTAGATATACTGTATTTCTTGATCCTACGTATTACACACAGAAGTATCAGTTTTCTTCCTGATGAGAAAAGCTGAAACAACTAGAATACTGGTTCCCTCGTATTTCTCTGCCTTCGGAAGTTATAAAAGCACATTACAAGAATATAACAGAAAGGTAGATGAGATGCAAGTGATGTTATGGAACTATCACCAAAAAAAGATGAAAATTCAGTGTATAATAATCTTTAACTCCAGTCAATCCAGCAACAGTGTTGAAAGAAATGCTGGGCTTTTTCTAGTCTTAATATTTTCTCAGAGATTCTTAGCAACCTTAAAGGAAAAGAGAAAAATTATTGTTCTTTTGAGGGCACATGAAACAGGACATTAAAATATAAAAATGAGTTTTCAATGTTGTGTAACATTATTCTGATGGGGCAAAACAGCTAGAAGAAGTAAAATAGTTTGTGTTTGTTGGTTTTCTTTTTAAATCTATAATTCACTACAGAATATCTTACAAAGTCTTGTATTACTTGTTACAGGCACTTTTTTATGATGATTCATAGCTTTGACAATTCAATCTATTGATATCAAAACTACTTTGTGCAAATTCTCTGTGCTCCTTTGTTCTACTGACAATATGCAAAACCCTTCTTGTATCACTTGGGATGTTCCACTTTCTGAACTTTGAAATTTCTAGCTTCAATCATCTGTTTAATCGATACATTTTATAAACCAATAATGCTTTAGGATTGTTTTCTGCTGTTCCAGGCACCACTAGCATAAGGAATGACAGCGTTTTTGTGGGTTTAAGTTTAAAACAGTGTTTCTACTAGCTGTTGCTGAAAACTACAATTACACTTTTGTGTTTACATTCTGGATATGTTACAAAATGACTGTAATTAAGCAGAAAATAAAGTGATGATTATATGATCGTCTTTTTACATTTCAAAACTATAAAAATATTATAATAACATTCCATGTCTGAGTTACTCTCATAGAAAAGTGAGGGGTACGAGTTTCCTTCTGGCTGTTTGTGGTTGGGATATTTCAGGTCAACTCCAGAAGTTTGTAACCACTACACTAAGCCCTGCAGAGTCTACATTACGAGCACAGTGAATGATTTAGGCACCTAATAAGAATAAAAGAAAAATAGCTTTGGAATAGCCCATGCTTGTATGAAAGGTATTAAATTAGAAAACAACTAGAACCTTTGAAACACCAAAATGCAGCTAAAATTGTTTAGCTGAACTGGCAACAAACACCTCATTCAAACCTCAGTCCAAGCTAGATTTTGATCACTGACAAATTCAAGAATCTTCTTTGTAATACTGATCAAGAAAGAAAAGTATGCAAGCAAATTAGATATGTGGATATTTTTTATTATTGCCTGGACAGGCAAAGTAGCTTTTTTTCCTTAAATTCCTTACATAGGTTGTTCTCTTGGATAACAAAAGTATCACACCTGTGACATTGGTGAAAGAATTTTTTTAATTAAGAACACTCTTTGACCTGACCATGCTGTGGGTTCCAGTTCTGTTAAGGTGCAAGAGTATGACCAAGGAGAGAAATGTAATAAGATGCTTTCTTTAAATAGAGTCACAGCCGTGACTCCCAGCCGTGGTAGATTTCTAGCTTCTAAACCAAACAAAGTGAATACTTCTGACAAGTGGCAAGTACATTGGGTGCCTGGGGCTTTGCTCTCTTCAGTGGGGAGAATGTGTCCTACTTAAAATTGCTGCAACCTAAGATGTGTGCAACTTTTGAGTCCTAGATAGGGGAATAATGTCAAATAAGTCATCCAACAAGTGCTTTTTTTGGGAAAGGGAACCCAAAAGGAAATTTCAGAAATTTGTATCTTTAAAAGGCTGGGGTTTTTTAATGGAACTCTTGTTTGAAACCCTTTTTCTTCTGTCAGCTTAGTTTTCCCTGTAAGCATAGAGTTTGAAATTTAACTGGGGAAAATATATACAGAAAAGCTTCTTTCCTAATGTCAAGATAATCTTTTAAACGTAAAACCCAGAGGATAACAATATGAATGTTACCTCAAAAACTGGGTCACTCGTCACTCTTCTTAAGAAAAGTTATATTCCATTCTTACAGTATATCAGAAAAAAACATTGCACTTTCATAGGAGTAAAAAAAACACTGCTAAAGCAGCAGGATAGATTTCAAATTATTTTTATTACTCCAATCTACCTTCTTTCTTTGAAGTTTTCTTCTGGAATATTTTCTTGAGGACTTAGTCAAGTCTTTTCTACTATTCTTTCTTCCTAAATGTTAATTACTTTATTTGTATCTGGAGTCATAAAACTACCTAACTTGCTTCCCAGTTGCTGCTATGGCTTTTCTAGGCAACTGAAAACTTTTCCAGAACACCTTCCATGTTGCCCTTTCTTCATCTCTCTGACAGTGATTATCTCAGTCCATATTAAGGAGAGGCACAATGGTGAATTTCTTATGCCCTCCTTGCACTTATGCTCTGCCTGGCTCAGGATGTAGATGCTGAATGTACTAATTCAGCACTTCTGCTTCCCTGGAGAAAGGCTAAATAAAGTTTGAAAGTAGGGGAGGGAAAGCATTTCTTTAGGAAATGTATGCAGCATTTTTTAGGTCAGACCCTCATTAGTGGAAATCAATGTATCATTATTGACTTCCGTGGAGCTATGGCAAATTACATCAGCTCAGTCTCTATATGCAGTGATGATATTTGCATTTGTTGAGGCTTTGAACAAGAGCTGTAAAGCTTTCATATGGAACACATTTTTTGCACTGGGAGTTCTTCAGACTTTCTGTTTGGAGTGCTTGGTATTTGCTGGTTTTCAGTTTTTTCAGTAGTGCTACAGAGTATCATATCACTTGTTCTGTGGGGATATCCCAATTAGCAATGCAGACCAAGGATTTTTGTGAATGTAGTGTGAACTGCTTTAAAGCTCATGGGTGGAATAGTACACATGTGGAGTTACACATGTGGAGTTAAATCAGTGCTCTTCATGTCCAGCTTGCCATACTGGGGCTAGCAGAGTCTCTGCTTAACTTCTTACACCTCATTTCCAATCTCTCAGTGCAAAGTATTCATATTAACACAGGTTAAATTCTTCTACTGGGAAAGGCCCTGTAGGATTGTCTTTAAGGCTTCTTGGCTCCATCATGTAACTTGTAGTTTCACAGATCAATTATGAGATGCTATGGCTGCAAACTAGGGCTGAAAGAGCAGATATGTTGGCCAGATTTTTTAGCTAAACCTTCTATGCCTCCACAGAAG
>NW_010177922.1:26904-41347 GCF_000695765.1 Mesitornis unicolor | reverse complement strand
CAGAGCCTGCTGAGACTTCATCACAAGTTTTATCATTTCAATATGTTTACAGTTTCTGCTCATTTCGAGTTCTTATGTTGTTCTTATCACCCTGGTGCCTGAGCACCCTAAGATACTCACTTACTTTCCAAAACTGACAGGCATGAGAAGCAATGTGGTTACTCAGTACTGTTAATCAGCTTCTAAAAAACCCAAGTTTTTCAGATACTACTGATCTTGATATGTTTAACAGAAACAGAGAGGAAAATACCAAAGTGAAAAGAAAGACTTTTCAAGCATTTATCTTTCTTTCTCAGTGAAGCAGCTTGTCACTCACCTGCCCGTCCTTGACCATCTTCATTTATCATATGACTCTTCTTCAGTTGTTTTTCCTAGCCTTCTTATCAGTTTCGGCTGATAATCCAACAGAAGAAAAAGACAGCAGATGTTGGTGGTCTGTTATAGACGACCTGTTGGTTATTACCCAAGCTGGTAAACACATGGGCATAGAAATAACATGGGAAGTGGGAACAGCTTAAGATGAGCCTGTTTTCATCTCAATTGCTTTCTCAATTTTTAGTGAAAGCCGTCCCTGATTTTTTGAAAGAAAGATTTTTTTCCTGCATCTGTTACTTAAGAGAACTGTCTAGTTCTTGAACACCGTTAGATAAAGAAGATCTTATGCAGATGTAAAACTGGTCATCAGACTTAACTCTGTTTTGCTGGATTGCTACTGTTCTCATTCTTCCAGGTAACTACAAACAGCAGCAAATCACCAGACTGTAATTCTTTTTATTTTCCATGAGAAAGGATGGTATATTGAAGCTGTCTGAGCAGTGTTATGGGGTTTTTTTTGTAGTCTTAAGTAAAGTAAATATGACCATGGGGAGGAACTATCTTATCCCAATAGGCCTGATGCTGATCTCTTTTGTACGAAAGTAAATGAAGAATAATTTTACCAACGTCAGTGCAGCCACATCAGTAAAATTCTAGTGGGAGTATGGAATATGGCACAGTATCTCTGCAAAGAATAATGAAAGATTGCAGTGGGAATTGTTCTGCCTGTGTATCTCTGCAGGAATTCAGTGGAATTTGGTGTTTTAGATGGTTGAATAAAATAAACTTCTAATTTTAATTAATAAGGGCTGAGTTAATTAATCTGACATGTGACAGGAGAACACTGAAACTTCAACCATGTCGTCTGAGAGTGGACTGAATACCTCTGGTCTGGAAAGGAAAAACACTTTACAAATCTGCTGCTAATATAATATTTGGCAGCATTTGGGCAGGATGGGAGCTCACATAAAAGCAAATTGGAAATAAAGACTGCTGCTCTGTCTCAAACACGGTTGTTATGTGGTGCAGAGCAATTCTTTCTGTGCGTGTTTGTGAAGGAAACCAGGAAATGACAAGATAAGTTTGTTAGCACAGGCAACTTTTTTGCATTCCTCATGGCTGACAGTGTCTTTGCTCAAAGTGTAGAACTGAAAAGGTGGCCATTTAGGCTATTTAAACAACTGACTGGGTGGCAATAGGCTGCTTTGATGGGCTGCACAGACACACGGTGCATCCCTATCCGCAGCGCTGCCTCGTGCACCTGGCAGCTGTCCCTTGGCATGCCCGTGGAAAACTCCTCTCTCTCCACCAGCTGCGGGCATCGCACACGGCTGCTGCAACAGGCAGGAAAGAGGAGGGGCTGGTAGGCAAGATACTGACATCAAAGGATGCTGCCTTTGAAGGAGGGGGGTTAAATCAAATCCCAGGAGGTTCAGTACAGGATTACATTGTTTTCACTGCCTGCCTGGAAGCATACTAAAACCCTCAACATCCCATTACTTCGAGAAGATGTGAAACTGCTGAAACCAGAGATGAAACAAATAAGCCATGCAGTCACAGGAATTAGAACTGGAAAATATTAATTCATCTCGTTTATATGCTTATCAGTTTAGGGTGAGAAGATGGTCAAGGAAAGCCATTTAACTCATTTTATGATTGGCCTCTGCTTCATCCCCAAATGACAAAAACCTTTTACTTTAATAGGCAAAGGTACTGAAAAAAATAAGCCATAGTGATGCTTGCATTGAGAATGTGTTTACTGTTCTCTGCAGTTTGTGGATCTTTGTAAGTCAGCTCAGGTCTGTGAAGTTAAGTTAATGCGGGTCTGCAGTTCCTCTGGAAAGCTGATGGGGCTCAGACTCTCTGGGACATGGGCATATTTTCTGCTTTGGGATTTGGAGTACTGCTGTGTAGATTTCACTCAGAAAGATAAGAAACTCTTTCCTCCTAGCAATACCCAGCATTTTGTGGGAAGCAAGTGTACAAGCGGTTTTGACCTGTCACAGGAACCAGAAATTTGCTCAGCAGAGGTACCTGGACTGTAAAAGACCTAAGTGTCTCTTGTCCAAATTCCACTGAAAGCATCCAACCTCGTCCTATGGAGTTCTGAATATCTCCAAGGACGGAGATTCCACAGTCTCTCTGGGCAACCTGCTCCAGCTGACGACCTTCACAGTGATATTTTTTTTCTTTTTATTCAGGCAGAATTTCCTGTGTTGCATGTTATGGCCAGTGCTCCCCACCCTCCCACTGTGTACCTCTGAGGAGTGTCTGGTTCCATCTTCTCCACACCCTCCTCTCAGGTGACCATTAGCACTCCCTTCTTAAAGCTGAACAAACCCAGTTCTCTCATCCACTCCTCGTATGTCATATGCTCCAGTGATGGATCTTCTGGTGCTTTTTCATTCTTCTTTAAAAAAAAAATCTAGATAACTGGAATATTTGGAAGCACCATTTAAGAGGATAGGACACAGGACTAAATATACAGCTACCCTCACACTCAGCCTAATATTAAAATAAAGAAGAGCTTGCCTGTGACCTTGAGGTCATGGATTAGGAAAGATAAAGTAACCCCTTATAATGCTTTTGCAGCTGTTCTCTCCCACTTAAAGATTGTACCAGACACTACATGGTAAGATATGGTAAGTAGGTCTGAAGAGATGGAGTAGCTGATATTCATATGTATTCAGGTTTTGAACAGAAAAGCTTCCATAGCACTTAGAATATATGCTGACTTTACCCTCTTTCTTTTGTGCAAAAATAGTATTATGAATACATGTCTTTAAATACAGGTCAAAATAGAAATACTTATATTATGAGAAATATCTTCATAACAAATTCCTTCTTTTTAAGTGTAGCTAGCTAAACTATGTTCCTGACATCTTTGGACAGGGTTGTCAGTTAGTAGTGTGCTGATGAGCATGTGTGAGTCCCACTGGCCCTCTTCATCTTCTCACTGTCACACAAAGCTGCCAAGGGACCATATGTGTTGCAGCCTTCCCTCCCCAGTGAACGTGGTGTACCCTGCTACCAGAGCTGTGACATGACTGGTGTCATAACTCCATCCACTCCTTGTACCCTTTTGCACTGTCTCTCATTTTAGCGTGATTGGAAAGCATCTCTCTGCATGCGTCCCTGAATGCCGTGACACTGGCTGTTCCTTTTCCTGACTCTGATAGAAAAAAGATTTCCTGCTAAGAAAGTTCACGTTGGCCTTGTGTCTGAAAGGGGATCACCCCACAGAAGGAAATTTGCTATTTATTTCCTCCAAGTAATAGCGATATCCTTATTAAACTGCCCCATTTCTGTAGAATCTGGGCCAGAGCTTCAGCTGCTGTAACTGGCTGTACAGTCATGCCAAGGTGCTGAATTTATGTTAGTAGAGCAGCTACTCTTGTCCTAGGTAGCAATTTGTATTGAATAACTACTGTGGAGCTGGTGCACAAGAACCCACATAAATTGTATGTGATATGCACATATTGCATACATAGCGCATATATGAAATACGGTGAGTGAAATGTATATATGTTCTCTTTTGTGGTACTTAGAACAGTACTCAGGTATAAAAGAGGTTTTGTTTGCTGTACATACCACTGTTGAAGGGTGCTTTAAGAAAATTTGTCCATTATTATTTTATTATTGTTTTTATTGTTAAACATTTATTACAATAGAACCTTGTTAGTTCAGACTACTCCCTCAAGGGATTTACTGCACATTTCACACCTTTTTTAAATGTAATTTTAGCCTGGGAATTTTTTTATTTGTTGTAACTTTCTCTGTGTAGACACTCTGCTCTAGGTTGACACCATAGTAACACATTACTCAGCATGGAATGCTGATGCCACTTTTTGCCTGGCAGTTAAACAGGAGAAACAGGAGGTTTGTGCTTGTTTTGAAGTGCAGACATACTAGCACAGTGTGTTTACCAACCTCTATTACACATCGATGCAAACAGTCCAAGTTGTGTTTTAGCACTCGAATTAGAGTTCAAAAGGAAAAATGTATCTTTTTAAAAATGCAGGTTGTTAGTTTCCAGATTTTGGTGGCAGATTATCAAGCTGCCTGAAGTTAGTTTCATCCTGCAACCAAAATTTATATTGAAACTGAAAAGCTGATGATTAACACAGTGATACGGTGGAGGTGTTGACATGCTGTGGCTTCACATGTCTTTTAAACATTTTGAATAAAAGCTGAATAGGTAATACGTGGCGTGTCAAAATTTGCAAGAACAGGGGATTGTTTCCCTGAGGGTAGTTGTTCTTCATACATATGTGGCAGGTGAAAGAAGCAATCTATAGAAATTCCTCACAGATTTCATCAAGAGCTTCTGGGCTGCGCACGGTCAGCTCTGCAGGTCTGTGCTGGAGGGCTTCCCGATGCTACTGCCCTAAGGCAATCTGTCAGAAAGGTTTACCCCAGAGATACAAATACTAGAAACTCTGGTCTCTTAGAAGTTGGGGCAGTCTGATTGTCAAGGTTGTACAGATGCCATAGGCTCAGAAACTTTGGGTTATTCTGAAAATCATTTCCACTGAGCAGTGGGAAACCAGGAGGTAAAAATCTGTGCAAGTGAGAATCTCAGATATTCCAGGTATTTCATGGTTTTTTTCTTCTTTGTCCCCAGTCACATAATTATGGCTTTCTGTATAAGTTTTCATGGCACTCATGGCAAGTTCATTGTTTTTGTAGGGACCAGATCTTACTGTGACTTGAACCAGCTAAAACAGCCTCTTCACTGCCATGGAAGCAGCTAGAGATACTCTATGCTGTTTTCACATCAGTGTCTACAAGGAAATACAGCCAGTTGGCTGCTTTAGAAGGGCACAAAATAATTATTATATTATTAAATTATAATATCTGGATGTGGGCTCAAAGTAACACTAAAACAAAACAAAGAAGTATTGTTCACTCCATTAAGACTGTACAATTTTTGGCATTTAGACATACCTCAGGTAGTTACTACTGCAAGAGATCACAGTGATAAGTAAATGAGGAAAAGCGTCTACCCTTTGAGATTTAGTCCCTTCAGTCTCACTCTGTTGCAGCAGCATGTATGATTCAGCTGTTGTCATTTAATCTAACTCATTATGTTTTGCATTGCAATGGACTATGTGTATGCACATTACTAGCTTTTTGTGTATTATTTGAGGGAGAGTAACTTTCATGTGTACTGAAAGAGGAGGTCACTTAAAATGCATGAATGTGTAGTTGCTTGCTGTTTTTTGAACTAAAAATATATATTTATTTTTAAATTTTGGCTTTCCAGAATCAGGAGACTCTTTTATTTTCATCTGATCTTATAATATTTCTTGCAGAGTGCTTTCTTGTACTTGAAACACACAGAGAAATGCACCTAATAGATTCAGAGAAGGAAACCATTAAACCATATACAGTTCATTATTAAAAACAAGCAAGAAACAAACAAACAAACATAACCTTCAGCAGGTCTTACTTATTGGTGTGCCTTGACTTTCGATTTTTAATGATTGGAGTCCACAGTACTGGACACTGGTGCAACCACACAGCTACACAGCATCTAGCTGCCCTTGGTAGGAGTGGGAACCAGCTCAGCCTGGAACAGTGCAAACCTCTATGCAGTGCAGGTGACTCCTCTTGAATAGTTTCTAATGAGAGACAATATCCTTCGCTTTGAATTCAGTGAGCTTTTGAGATGCTTTTAAGTTATCAAGTGGCTGAGAAGGAGTTTGCTCTCTTAATGGAGAGGAAGGATACATCTACATCAATTGGTTATTCTCTTATTGCTCAGTCCTTCTTCTGTCTCTCAACTAAGTGAATGGAGGAAAGGCAGGAGGTGTGTCATAAGGGCATGTGGGACTATGTGACAATCACAACTCAAACAGGGTTCTGCTTAAACAACTGTCTAGGATATAAGGTGTCAAGACTGGAAAGCTCTAGTCCCTACCACCTATGCAGAGTGATGTCTACATGAATTATAGCCAGGGTGATGCCCAGAACATGTGGGAAATCAACTGGCTCATTTCAAAAGGGATTCCAGGAGCGAAGTAACATGAGGCAAGTGGGAACAGTCCCAGGACCAGGACCCAGCAGGATTTCATGGACCAAAACAGTAGCGAAGGCTTTGCATGCAAGAATGGCTTTGATCTCTAAAAATTTTGTTTCTTCTTTATTGATAAAGTCCCTGGATATGTTCGAGCTTATAAAGAAACCATCTAGAAGGATTTATGGGCAAAAAGAATGACACAACTTACTGGTTAGCAAACTTACAAAAAAACCAATCAGTCTGTTGAAAGGAATGGGAAAGAACTAAAACTGCTTAGGTATACATGTCCTTTTGCCCTCTTGTAAGTCATGGAGACCTCTATGAATCCTGAGCATGGAGTCTCAGAGGACACATTGGCCAAAGAATCTAGTCTTAGCTAGACCGGGTAAATGCACACCAAAAAGGGACAGTCACTAAACAAAAACCTGTAGTGTTCTCATTAGCACAAAAGGAAGACTTCAATTAGAAATCAAATAAGGAAAAAAAAATATATTCCCCTACTTAATTTGATTTTTCACTTCATATGTATTCATTTGAACTGTTTACAATAAATAAATTGATGACATTTGTGATCATTATATATCATTGCATATATTTATATTTGCATATATTCCGTGTTGAATTGTGACTTTTATTGGTAGATAAGTCATTCCTGAAATTCACTGTTTATAATCAATATAAGATTTCATCAAATAACAGAAGAGAAATCCTATTTATTACTAAGTTTGAAAACAATTTGTTCTTGGCAGAATATGTGTGTTCATTTAAACTGAACAGTATCCATTTTATAAATGGATTTTATAAATACTGTCAACACATTATTGACTAGTCTCCTTAAGCCTGATGAGAAATCAGTCCATTCTGCAATTACAGAATGTCTACAAAATGATAGGACTTTCAGCAACATAATCCTTATGGAGCTTGAATACTGCCCTGGAAAACTTTAAGTTATTTAATTCATGTAACACACTTACAGAAAAGTGGAGAAATACTTATGTAGCTTTCATTCAAAAGTGTTTTCAAATCTCTCTGCTTTTCTCTAAAACCTCAAAGGCAGTGAAGATTGTCAAAGCACAGACCTTGTGATCACCTTAGCTGAAAATTCTGTAACTCAGAGCATGACTTATTTGTGATAAGTCAAGAGCCCTTGAGAGCTCTCTCTTAAGGGTTTTATTGCATTTCCTTCCCCCACTGTCTGTGTTGCACATACATGTGCTGGCAAACACGGTTTGAATCTAGTGCTACAATCTCTATCTCCAAGTACCACTGACATCAAAGGAAGCAGACCCAAATCAGATTTCCAAAGTCTCATTCACACATCTGACAGATTTCATTTGTCTCCTCCATGTGACTATCAATCTCATTTCCATGTATACTTAATTTGCAGGGAAGTTTTCTAGGGTTTTTTGGTTGGTTGGTTGGTTTGTTTGTTTTCTGAAGCCAACCTATTAGTTTTCAAAGATACTGTTCATGATGCTGGCATGACTTCACAGAGTAGTTGTTGAGATGATTTATTAGTTATTTTGGCTGAACATTTACTCTATGAAACTGAGCTATCAAAAGAGGGCTTTTGGGACACTGTCGGTTCAGTTTAATGTATAAGCTCGAATTATTGTATCATTATAATATGCTGCTTGGTGTATTTTACCATTGATTTGCCTACATTTTTTTAATTGTTCAATCAGAAGACCTTTGTCTGATCAATTATTAACAAATAAATGTTTCTGATGGAAAAACAAATAATTCATCCTTGTAAATCATGTATCATACAGGCTACAGCAGTCAGAAGTAAACTGCTCTTGAGCCAAGTAAGTAGTTTATGTAATGTAGATGGAAATTATGTAGTGAAATAAAGACTTCATTGCAAAGAAAGGATGCCTGTTATTTTCCTAGACTTATACCAGATCCTGCAGTTTCTGCATAGCACATTTTGACTTTGTTCTATAGGTTCACCAAAATTACAACAAAATTTAGTTTCAAGTATGCAAAGCCATCTTTAAGGTTCTCAAACTGGTCATTCTTTGTAATGTTTCAGTAGAAACCTTTTTATTTAATTCTGCTTTTACACTCAGAAGAATTTTTTCCTGACTAATGGAATAATTACAGAGTTAATGTCTTTTGGCAGGTCACATTGACATTGATGATTTTGAGGGCTTAACTGTATTCCAGATTACTTGGGGCATGACTTACTTTGAAAGAAAGTAGATATGTTCATGCCTAAAGCTAAAGGGTTTGCAATTAAATACCATATTCACATTTGCGTCTGTGTCCCATTTCTTCAATATGGAGTGTATAAATAGATTATTAAAAAAAAGCAACAAAAAAACACAAAAAACCCAAACCAAACCAAAACAAACCCAAAACAAAACAAAATACCACACAGAAAACAGAAAAAAAAGACAAGAACAGTCAAACAATTCTCAGTAAATATTATTAACATTTCCTCCAGATGGATCTGACATTGTTCTCAGTATAAAAGTAGTCTTTCACTGATTTATAAAATGGCCCTAAAATACATTTCTGGTCAGTGTCAAGGATGAAAGGCAGAGGAGTAGCCGTAGCACGTGTAGTATATTGCCTCTTACCAGTAAAGATCTAAAAATCATTTTTTCTGTAGCCCACTTAAAATACATGTAATTGGAAATTTCCTGTTATTGGAAATGGTTTTTCATTGGGGCATACTATTGTGAAACACATTTGCAGTAATTTTCCTTCCCCTTCTCCTTCCCCTTCCTCCCTGACCTGTGGTCCAGATTCCAGGCTGCCGATGTTTACAAGATACTGAGTACGTTCAAAAACTTGAGCTGGCAAGCGCTACCTCTTGAGGCCCTACTGCACAAGATTTCTTTTCAGTCTTAAAGAAGGAAACTGAGTGTTTCTTTTACTGTTGTTTGTTTGTTTGTTTGTTTGTTTTTCAAATATGCTACAAGTGTTTTCTCTTGTCATACAGGCTCAGCGAGTTGTACACCAGTTCAGCAGAGATGTCTGATCTTTCCATCTGCAAACGTGGAGTCACTTCATCCCTTCACTGGTGTTTTCAGTAACCACTAGAGACTTCTTGAGTCTGAACACTGGAACAGATGAGTTAAATTCTTCCTGGATGTTCTTCATGAAGAGCAGAGGTACTGGACTTTCTGCATGTGCATAAGGACACAAAGGTTAGTGTATTCCTTAATAGCCTGAAGTTTTAGAACTGTTTCATTTAACCATTAGCAGTGCAGACTATGTTTTAATTTGTTGCCTAAATATAGCCACAGGTGGATGAAATGGTGATTGACATCACATATATAGTGGAGATCATAGCTTTAACTGCCATTGAATAAATGTACTTAGTGAGCTGGTGCAACTTAAAGCCCTCTAAATGACTTGCTGGCTGACAAGAGCAAGCTCTACCTGTGCTCTGAGTTTGATTGTCATTAGCCATTTTTGTGGTATTTCTTCTAAGCTTGGGCTTACTGCATTGCAATCACACTCATCTGATTTCTGACGGGTAAAAGGGGATGAGAAGAGTATTCTACTTTCCTCTGTTCACAAGATGGTCCTTGTTTACAGTCAGTGAGAATGAGGGGGTAAATGGTTGTCCACCAGTGTGCTTAGTTGTTTGAGATGGCATGTGAGTTTCAGAGAAATGCTGAAGACATACATAACATGTTGAAAATAAAAATTCTTCCTAATGGAAGCTATTCACTTCCTGGAAGCTGTAAGGTTTTAATAAAATGCTTTTTCTATCCCTTGATTTCTGTTAAAATGCTATATAATCTATGGATATTAGTCTGTTACCTCTCTGCCGCCTCAGGAAACCATCCTCGACCAGGAGAATTCACATCATTTTCCATGCTATGATCAAAAATGTAGAATAAACCATTCTGCAAACAGACACATGCTCAGAAAGGTGGTGGAATGTGTGTGGGCATATGTGCACATCAAGTCCTGTCTCAGACATATAACTGACAAGGAAAATAACAAGATCATAAAGATACATCAGGATTTTCAGCACCAGTCATAACATTATATCTAAAAAAATTGTGTTTATAATGATGTGGATAATGCTACGTGCAGTAGGGGAAAAAAGTGAACAGTCATGTAACCTTGATTTTATTCTATGATTGCCATCTGTTTTTCATCTTTTGCAGACTATCCTTCAGGATTATTGTTCTACTTAGGTTTGGGGGAGGAGGAGGCAAAATTATTTTCAGTTTTACTCTGTCAACCTCATATTATTTGATTTGACCATTTTTAAAAAATAATTTTTTTTACAAATACTATTTGTTCTTATTAAATACCTCCACAACATACTAAAATGGTTTAAGGAAACCCATTGGCTAAAATAGATGGGGCTCAAACTTGATGCAATTAGAAATACATGAATTGAGTTCTGCTTTCGCATTTTTGTGGAAGGATTCCAGTGATATCATCTGAATAATAGCTTTCTAATCAATCTCTGTCTGTCTGCTACTCTAGCCAGCAATTTTGTTTGCATTCTAAATGCCTACTCCCTATATAAAGTAAATAGTAGACAAAAATATAATCTCTCATCAAAAGGAATTGTTTCCCCGTTGGCACCAAATGTCTATTCCAGATAGGAGAAGAGGGGGAAAAAAAGTAACAATAGTGTTTTGTTTCATCTAAATTCTATTGAAGTAACTGAGAATTTTTGTAATAGAGTTAGTAAGAACAAGAACATGGATATAAAAACATAGATTCCATTTAGAAGCAGAAGGTTAGAGAAGTTGCGTGATTTTGCAAAGATTTCCGTATGGATAAGAGCTATGTTAGTTCTGTGGGGTGCCCTCACTGTTATACCTCACTATTTCCCAAGAAAATAAAATTCATATAAGGCATATATTGGAGCTTTAATGTGTAGATCGATTTTTATAATATTACATCTTTCATACATGTGTATATAAAATACAGAACTAAGGGGTGAATATCTCACACAGTTGCAGAGCTCAAATGTCAAGTGTTGTGAACACCATCTTCTTACACTGCATGCGTGTTTGTACTTCTACTTGGGGGATTTGTCTAATATGCATTTGTGTGGACTGCTAAATCTATCTAATGTATAGGATTATGGGTTCTGTAACTTCTGTACTCAGTACAGTTGTTGACAGAGCCTTGCTATATTAGGACAGTTAATGTTGGAAGACCCTATGCGTCTTTCATTTTGCTTACAGTATTGCTACTAAAGCACACATTAATTAATACCATTATATAAATTTGGATTAAAAATAATGCAAAAAAATTTGCTTTATTCTTCAGTTTTGCGGATTTTGTAGTTTATTTCTCTGATAGGCGATAGATACAGATTCATAGAATGGGTCGGGTTGGAAGGGACCTTAGAGATCATCTAGTCCAACCCCCCTGCCATGGACGGGAACTCCTTCCACTAGACCAAGTTGCTCAAAGCCCTGTCCAACCTGGTCTGGTTGGGTAACCTGTTTCAGTGCCTCACCTCTCTCATAGTGAAGAATTTCCTCCTTCTACCTAATATAAATCTACCCTCTTCCAGTTTAAAGCCATTACCCCTTGTCCTGTCTCTAAATGTCCTTGCAAAAATTCCCTCTCCAGCTTTCTTGTAGGTCTGCTTCAGGTACTGGAAGGCTGTCATAAGATCTTCCTGGAGCCTTCTCTTCTCCAGGCTGAATAGCCCCAACTCTCTCTGCCTGTCTTCACAGGGGAGGTGCTCCAGCATCTTCAAGGTCATATTCAAGGTCCTCCTCTGGACTCACTCCAACAGGTCCTTGTCCTTCTTTCACTGGGGGCCCTAGAGCTGAACACAGTATTCCAGATGGGGTCTCACAAGAGCACAGTAGAGGGAGGGAGAATCATCTCCTTCAACCTGCTGGTCAGGCTTCTTTTAAAGGATGCAAATCAAAAAAGAATGAGCTAAATTATCTGACAGACTGCAAATCCAGGGCATTTCATCTGTCCAAATTTTCCATGATGAATTATTTTACTGGCTGACTTTTACCTTTTGCAAGAACACATGTACAGTTAGGGTTATTCATAAGGCCTGCAGAAACTTCAGTAGTAGAAGTAAGAAATTACCTTGATGTAAATGAATAAATGATAGTTATACTGAAATGAGTATCTAGCTTATTAAGTCAAAAGAAGCTTTGTGCATTTAATGAAGAAGCACCCACAATTTTATTTTATTTTTAATTATGGCTTATGAATTGGGAATGTTTGGCATGACCCCAGATTTAAAACTGATCCTGGAGGTTTTCTGCTAAGCCTCCAGTATACAGACTAAGTCCTGGAAGTTACAACTTCCTCCCAGAGGCTGGGAGGAAAGTCCCCTGACATGGGAAAGACTGAATTCCACCCTTCCATGTCTTGGAAGGTTGACTTAATGTGCAGGAAAAAAGATGTCTCCTGTCAGATATATTTTGTGAGGAGGAAAAACACAAGTGATCTATCCACTACTGCAGAAGTAGGTCAGAGCTGTGAATCCTAATCAGAAGCAACATGACTGCAACTTAGCATAACGTCCCTTAAGTTCCAGAAAAAAGGGTTGTGTTTAAGATACATCTCTGCCCTTGTCATCACCTCTGCCTGTCTTGCTGGGCCTCATGAGAACCATCTTTCACACAAGAGTAACTGTATCTTCCTCTCAACCATTATGTCTAATCAGCAAACCTAAAGCTATATACATCTATCTATTAAAGCAAAATAGGACTTTGGCATGAGTTTGATCCCTGGCTCCTGCTTATCCGTCCCATCTGTTCACATGTTCCCTAGCATTGTTTTGTCCCACAGTCCCATGCAATGCCAGGATAGAGTTCAGGGAGCAGCATGAGGTAGGGACAGTTTCTGGGAAGAAGTTAAGAACACGACCACCTAGTTTTGGGTTAGAGAGATTGGATCACCCTCATTCTGGGCAAGAGAATTCACCCTGCTCTGTTTAACTTACAAACACGCACACAGCTGAGTGTTGCAAAGCTGAGGCCTCCTCTGACTCTAGCTATGGAGCACTTATGTCCTTACAAGTTGTTCCATTATCTTCCTTATCTTTAAACTTTTCACTGCTCACTACTTAAAGGACAGAGAATTTGAGGAGGATAAGCTGAGCCACCCCCTTGTCCATTTTGGAATCTCAGGCAGGATGCAATGCGAAGTATTTGCAGTATTTGTTGCTTTTACACAGTAGAACACAATTGTTCAAACAACTACAGTGACCACTAATACTTATTCCTGGGCCTTTTTCTTTCTTTTTTTGGTACCATTTATAGTTTTAATAAGATAAAGAATTTGCATAAATGAAGTCATATTTTCCATGCTACTCTTGTGAAGGAAGTTTTTACTCTCTGTGTCTGCTTGCTAGTTTATGGTCTTTTGCTCATGTATGTATAGTGTTTTCTGGATAGTTTACATATGAATTTTAGCCTACTAGTATGTTGAGCGTCACACCTATTAGCTGATTCTGATTAGAAATCTATATTACAATTTTCTTTTGTACAAAATAAGAAACTTGAAAACATTGATTTTTTTCAGTAATAAAGTGATGAGGAAGATATGATGATAAGCTTTATCAATCTAGTAATTAATTAAGATAAAAATATAAACCCAGGAATTCTAGGCACTTTGTCCCTGCTATCAAAATTTTAAGTATCATACAGATTTTAGAAGAGGAAGTGAAGGAAGTATGACTTTCCCTTTCTCAATAATTTTGCTCACATAAGATTTGTAAAATATTTGATTTAAGAAAATGTAGGTATTTTTACTCACTTTGAAAAAAACCCATTTTAAACAGCAGGATGTATTTTCAGACTATTTGCCGTCAAGAGGCCTCTGCTGAGCAAAATACTCATTCAATTTAGGAATGCAGATTATAATAATTTTCCTATCTCCCTCACAGCAGGATTCCTGCCACCGTTTTGCAAACTCACAGGTCGCAGTATTGAATGACTAGCTAAATTCAGTTCCAGGTAACACACATTTCAAGCATATTCTCATTAGCTCAACTTAGTTATAATGCAAAGCTGCTTATTTTCACCAAGTGAAATGGGACACACTTAAATTGCCTCATCTAATATACTACTCCTTCTTAATACATGCAAAGTGGTTTATTATGGCAAAGCTTGTAGAGCATGAAAATCAGCAGGA
>NW_010177922.1:530-26873 GCF_000695765.1 Mesitornis unicolor | reverse complement strand
AGCAGGAAAAGTAAGGTTTTCTGACTAAAACTGTCAAAAATAAGTCCTATTTTATGTCATTTCTTTTTGAAGACATTAAAAATGAGAAGGAAGAGACTGGACTAAGAAATAATCAGTATAGAAAAATGTAAATTTAGTACATTAACCTTTTTAATACATCAGCTCTACCAAACAAGAACATTATCGAGTAAAACTGTTCTTTCAGTAATGCCTTCAGCACCATAAAATTAAATGTAAAATACACAGTGCCCGAAACATATTGCAGTAAGAAAAAATACTCTTTATTCTATCTGTTTTATCCAGAGAGTTTTATATTGTGCAGCATGTTTCCATTTGCTGGTATCAATAATCCAGCTTCCTGTGGCATATAAATTTGTAAGAACTTTTCAATTTCAGATGTTGATGAGGAATTATTTATTTTTCTTCTCCCTTTAAATGCTAAATGAATATGTCTCAATCTTGTATACCTTACAAAACCTGGTAAGACCCAAAAACAGCACTGGTAAAATAATTTTCTTTCCTAATATCCTACATCTGTAGTCTGACCATAGGGCTATAAATCCTCTCCCTACATCCCTTTCCAATACTTACAGAAGACTGTTCAGAGAGGGACTAAGCTGCTACAGGCTTTGTAGATGACACCCAAGTGTATATCTCATTTTCCACAGATGCAACCAGAGCCATCACAAAGATGTTGCACTGTCTAGAGGAAAGTGGCTCCTGGAGAAGAGCATCTGGCTGAGATTGAGCTTGGGTGAGATCCAGACAATATTGGTTGAAAGACAGAAACAATCCAGACAGCCAGTTGAGCAAGATTCCTAGGCGCATGCCTTTAAGCATTAGTTTTGCAATGAGACTGTTCACGTCCTTGAAAGAAAGGTGGGGATAAGCATGTTGCTCAGCTGTGGCCCCAGAGAATGAACCAAGAACTCATCACACTCCAATTAAAAGCATCTGCAACATAGGGGTTTTTTCAGTCTTTTTTAGCTTTTCACTGAGCTTAGAAAATGGGGAAACAAATACAACATCTAGAAAACTCTTCTATGCCTCCCAGACAAAGGACTAGCCACAGAAATCTCTGCATGCTTTGTAAGATGTTGATCTAACTCATTGTATCCAGGGCTGTTTCACTCTCCACAATAAGAGAACATTGCTCCTGAGCCATAGTATTTCTGAGGCTCCCAGTCTATTTGCATTTTGTATAGAAATCACTAATCTTGTTCTCAAAGGTACTGTCATTTTGGATCTCTTGATATCCATAATTACTTTTTTATTTTCCACAAATGGACATCTTGTACAAGAAACAATTTTAAACCTTCTGAGTAAAGCAGGCTTCTGAGAGGCATAATGCATCTCTTCTGGTTATGTGGTGAGCTCTTAGGGTCTGTATGCACTGCATAGTCCTTTCAACAAAGAATTTGACTTCCAGAAATTTGCTAAAATCACGACCCCTACTCTTGGTAGAAGAAAGGTGAAAGACAGATGATTTAAAGGAGGTCATACAAATATCCCTCATCTGTGAAGTGCCAGGAAACAACAGTAGTAGCCTATAGAAATGAATAACTGGTGGGTAGAGTGAAATTGTATGTGAAAGCTGTAAGGAAATAACACTCCTTGAAAGTACGCAGTTGGAGAAGCCGCACAAAAGGTGGAGTCTAATTTCAGCATAGAACAGGTCTTTGTGCCTGGTCCCAATCATTAATGGAAAGTTACAAGCATCTTTGTGGAGAAGAAATAACTGTAAAACTGCTGACACTCACTGTCAAAATTTTGAATTTTCTCCCTGTCAGCATTATCTCTGCTTTACTCAGTTCCCCCATCAGGGAGCAGAAGAAAGGCATCCTGGGGTCTCACTTATAAGGATTTTGTTGGTGTGAGCAGTCACCTGTAGTTTATTCCCCTGGATTTTCTGAGGTCACAACATGGACCAAGTAAGATGTGCTTCTCTAGGTATCCTTCTTGTGTTTCCTCCAATTCACATTCAGGAGTAAGCAAGAGTAAAATGATAATACAGGTCTTCAGCTTTTTGCTTTTCTTACTGGTGACTGCATGGTTTTGATTTTTGGTAGATACTTGTCAGAGAAATTTGTGTCTCAAAAGCAAAGACGTTTTTAGACAGTACTCACATCACCCTGTTTATTTTCCATATATATTTTGCATATATGAACTGCAGTACTAAACATATTTGGTTAATCTTTGGGCCTCATAAGGAAAATGCATTCCCTGAACATTTTCCTCCTGGTAATTCCTTCCTTGTGGTCTCTTTGCTGGCTCACCAGCTGTGCTGCTTATCACAGCTTCATTCACTTTATGAAAACTATTTAAAATCTTCTCCATTAAAAGCTGTGTAGAAAACTCAGTGCATGTTTGTTAGGCACTTGTAGGAATATGTAGTTATTGGGAGAAATAAAATAAAAAATGCAAAACTACTATTCAATTGGTATGTGTACAGCCATGCTGTACTTATTGCTGTCATGAATAAAGCATTTGTTTTTCTAAATTGTGTGCATATTCCTGGAGGGGTACTTAAAAGACAGAGCTTGTTAGAGAAGGTATGGAAACAATGCAGAATTTCTCCCGTTTTAGTACTCGTATCATAAGGTATAATCATAAATCCTGAGTGCAGTCCAACCAGCTAAAAGGGCACAGGGGACTCCTCCAGAAATTGGGAAATTTCTTTTCCTTGACTGTTTGTGTAACTCAGCTCCTTTGAGGAATGAATGGCCAAGTGATCCACATCGGTGTATACTTTTGTCATCCGTCCCCCAAAACGCCCTGTTGCTGTGTGGATTCCCAGCAGATCCGGGGGCTGTGAGCACCCCAAAACACTTTCCTGGTTGGCCTCTGCCTTCTGGAGTATTTGCAAGCCAGATGTTGGGGTGTGAATATTTTGCTTTCAAGGGGATGTAATGAGAGCTGACAGTGCTTTGATCTGTTAGGAGACTCACAGGAAATACTGCCTTCAAAACACTGAGTTCCTTGGGGAATTTATGGTTGTTAGTTTGGTTGGTGGTTTTCCACATTTTTAGCTGTTACTTTAAGGCCTAAATCCTCCTTTCTTCCCTAAAATAGAATTACAAATTCAGCTGCAAAATGTGTATCCTATAGGATAACAAATGCTATGTCCTTTCTTGCTGTTCTGATAGGGGGTGGCATTTTCCCTGCTTTGTTAATATTCTGATACTTTGATTGAGATCAAGAAAGCTACTGTCTTAATGGGCCTGTTAATCATCCCTGCTTTAGCAGCTATTGCATAGTCCTTCAAATACTTTTCAATACTTCAAATATACCAAAACTATGTGCACACTGTTTACATAAAAAACACTGCAAGTTTCTTTTAAATGAGTAATATAGAAGGGAAATTAAAATTAAATAGCTTTTTTTCCTTGCTGTTTTTGATTACTTGTTCTAGAAGACTTTTATATTGTGTAGCACAAATACTATTCTCTGATTTTTTTCTCCTTACAGATTAATATGCATGGAAATGAGGTAACAATAGTATTTTCTTTCCATAAAGCACTTACTTTTACACCTTTATATATTGTGTGATTCCATCACATGATAATATACACGTATTGCTACATGAATATCTGTTGCAGCTTGTTTGAAAGTGTTCAGCTGCACCCTTATATAGCCATAAGTCTTACATCTTGTAGATCCAAGAATTTGGATACAGAAACCTACCAATGTAATTACAAAAAAAAAAAAAAAGCATCCAGAATCTTTAGTGCCTTTTTAGTGTTTGGGGATTCACAAGTAACTTCTCTTGCAAAAAAGATTGCCACTTCAGATCCTGTTATCACACAGCCCAGAAATATTGCTGTATTGGCTGTGCTGTGTGTCCAGCTTACTCTCATACTCCACTGCAGTTCAGATCTTGCAAGCCAGGTACCTGCAAAAACTTAGGAACAGAGACTGGATTCTAAACTTTATATCTTTCTTATTTTCGGAGGTAACCATCACCAAGTCTGCTTCCCAACACCAAGTCAGCAGAGATTGTGAAGCCATAGATAACACATGGAAAGTGTAGTCACTGAACTACTGTTTCAGTTTTCACTGACTTGTGTCATGTATTTGTATTCTTATGTTATTATGGATAGAGAAGGTGTTCAATGGTAAATGGAAAAAAAAACATGGAAAGTAAATGGGCCATGCACTTCTACTTACTGTCCCATATCAGAGATAATTATTTAACATTTCAGATCCCCAAAGACCTTACATCTGTGGATGTTTAAAAGAAAAACATTTTCTACTTTTGCCCTGTTTTGCAAAATTCAAAATGTCAAAATAATCTTATTTGTGGCTCAAGTAAAAAGCTTTGTTTTTTCTCAACTTCCTGTTCCAAAAATGGCATGGATCTGAAGTGTATTTTCTTAATATCTTCTCTTAAAAAAAAAAAAGAAATATGTGTTTGCCCCACCTAAATAGCTATTTCTTTCATCAAATATATCAGAGATTTTAAGTAATTTTCAGAAGGTATTATAGCTTCATCCAATCCTCTTATTCACACTAACTCTTGTAACCTGGCAGCTCAGTCAGGTATGAAAAATAATCTCATTTTTATAAACACTCTCAATGTACTGGAATTTGTTTTTTTCCGTAAATAGATGACATGATATACTTTTTCTTTTTTTAATCAATAGTCATTCCAAGACAGTTGCGTTTCTTACAAATGACAGTGAAATAACACAGAGGACTGTTGCATTTCTGTGCTTATAGCAACTGCGGTGGAGACTTGAAGATATGCGTTAGGATTCTGTTATGTTCCTAGAATACCAGGTTGGGAGAGATCACAGAGATCATCTACTTCAGCCTCTCAAGGTAAAAGTATAGCTTAAATTAGATGAGTCAGCACCCTGTGAAGCTGACTCTTAAAACTGACCTAAGTAGAGGAATTTACCACTTCTCCTGGGAAATTATTCCAATGTCTGATTGATTTCATGGTAAAAAAATTTATTCTGGAGTTCAGTCGGAATCTCTCCAGAAGTAACTTGTGTCAATTACCCCTCGTCTTTTACATGTGACTCCTTGTGAAAAGGCAGTCTCCTCCTTCTTGGTAGCCACCTTTTATGTATTGGTGCATGGTAATAAGGTCTCCCCTAAGCCTTCTCTTCCAGAGGCTGAACAGGCCATTTTCTCAGCCTTTCTTCATATGGCACGTCTTCCTGTCCTCTGATCATCAGGGATTCTCTGTCCCTGTTTCTGAATATCGTGACTCCTTCATTTAGAATATGACTATATCTCAAATATATGCTAAACATAAAATAAAAAAGTTTTCCTTTTTTTTTTTTCTTTGACAAATTGCATAGATCTCACAGGCCCAAACTTGAATTGTACAGTCTGTTCCCTGGCCTCATTGGAGGGACTGAGGAGTTTTCCTGCCTAGAAGCATAAGCACATAGCAGAAGTCTCTAAATTGAGAATTTCCTCATTTTAAGCTGACTCTGTAATCAGCAGCCCAGATCTGAATCACATTCTGGAAATGTTCATCTCTTGGCACTGATTATAGGGAGAGCTTAAGGTGACTTCAGCTCCCAACTTAGGCACATAACTGAGAAAGTTATCACGATGAAGGCTGAACCCAGACCCCAGTGGTACAACAATCCTACTCTGGTTTCTAAATGAAATCTTGGTATAGCTGAAGCTGACGGGAGCTGTGTCATTGACCCTAGGCAGCTAGAAGCTCTCCTCAGACCTCGATTCAAAACTTGCTAGAATGTTTAACCTTGGAAAATCAGGACATATGGAAATATTGACACAGCCTTGAAAGCTGTAACTCAAATATGTCTACAGTAAAATGTATCAAGCTTGTAACTCAAATATGTCTGCGGTAAAATGTATTGAGCTTGTAGCTTTGACACAGGATTGGGATGATGCATAACTCAATGAATACAAGAGGTCTTTTTCTTTGAAACTCCACAGAGCAGTGCTCTCTCAGCAAAGCTTAACAATATATAAATATCTCTTTGTCACTGTCATGAATGCTTGTTTACAAACCCCTCAAGCCCACAGAGTGCAAATAAAAATTGACAGGTAACATTATAATTGAAGGTGCATGCATATATGCTGCAGTGTTTTTTTATTTGTGCAATGTTGTGTTGTGCTGTGCCAAACACACTGAAAAAATGGGACCGATGCAATCATTTTAACAAGTTATTTGGCTGCATGCATGATGTGATTTACTTCTGGGTCTTGCGAATGCATTCAGCTTTATTTGTTAACCTAGCAGAACATTATTTATTAATGAGTTCTTCATGCTTTATTAAGCCTAATGTCAAAACACCTCTGTGGGACTTTAGGCATGTTCTCTCTTTGTGTTAAAGCCTTCTAAAGAAAATGAAAAATTATGCAGCAAAGCTGCAGATAAAACCCAGTAGATATCAGTTCAATTACTCTTGATCCTGGCAGATGATGTTTCTGAATATTTGTGAAAGCACAGCATCTGATTGTGTGCTGGCTTAAATTAAAGCATTTTGCCATCTCAAATGTATGTAATTAGGGTGTCTTAGAAACCTAACAAGGCTACTGTGGTCTCCAAAGCTGAGTGGAGCACTCAGATGACAAAAACTGACAAGTTTACCATGGAAGTAGAATTCACGCTTTTTTCTATGAACTGATGTTTTGTATCAGAGGAGGAGGCTTCTTCATGGGAACATTAAAATGATTCAAAGTAGTTACAGGGTGAATTATCGGTGATTTTCTGTATTTTCAGAGGACTATTATGGCTCAGGAAACTAATACTGGCTTTCAACAAACTTTTTCACCCTTGGTCTGACTGAACAGGTCATCTTCTAGCACTGACATGAGATTCAACTCCAGTAGTTCTGCATATCTCAACCTGTAAGAATACTCTGGATCATATTTCTTGATTCTTCTACATGCATCAGTATTTAACACCTATTTAGCTGTTGAAATCTAAGTTTTCCACAGTTGAGATGCCATCTTGGTTTTACTCAAGACTATGAGTTTTGTCATAGGTTAGTGGTGAGTGGAAATAAGAAGTAGAGCCATACCTTTACTAGTGACTCATCACACTAGCCTACATTTATGTAACAGATAAAGTAGCAAAATTTGACCAAAGATACAGGGCAAAATGACTGGCTCTCTTTCCAACTCCAGCAACAGAAACCTATGGAGAAAAATTCCTGGAGGGAGTTGCAGATAGGTGATTTGGACACTGCATAATCACTACTGCCTTATTTCCTATTTTCTGTTTGTAATTACTACCAGTTATGAATATTTAATGTAAGCCTGTTTTGAGCTTTTCCTTTTTCTTTCATCTTGCTACTTTCATCGTCTTTCACAACATCTGAGAGATCAACATAATGCAGTGGGATGGTAGGGGAACATACCGTATCGTTACCATACCACAGCAAACATAAATAATTATGGGGGACAGGTCCTCAGACAATGCCAGTGAGTGGAGATCCTCTGATTTTGGTAGAAGCTGGCTGGCTACAGGCTGTCACATTGAGACCTCTTGGCATAGAGGTAACGTAAACCAAAGACTGCCAGACCCTCCTGCTTGAGTGCTTTGTCCTGTTTTCTGCCAAGTAGTCACTGAAGCCTGGTTTGCCTCTTTCGAAGTGGGTGCCTAATCATCAGAGAAAGAGTTCTGCTTGTCTGATGCATGATTTTTGTCTGGCACTAACTATAAAGCTGTGAAATAAGCCAGGGATGGCAGAGGAGGGCTCTGCTCTTTCTCCTCTGGTTATCTTTTGTGATAAATAACTAATCTTGCTTTTGCTTACAGATGTTAGTCTGCAAATCCCAGTGAGAGGGAAGTATCCCCCTGCTAGCCCAGGAAGAAAGTCTAGAATTACACAGAGACAGGATCAAAATTTAAGCCACATCCTTTCCATTGGTGCTTCCTATTGTTTAGCTTTGTTAGCTGCAGAGGGTTTCTCCACAGGATTTGGTTTTTTTTCTAGTATCACTCAGCTACCACAGTTATGGGGTTTCTTCTTCCCAACCTTCCTCATGGATTGCCTATATGTTGTATGCAGAACAGTCTAGATGATAGAGGAGTGTAAAGCATGGCATTGCAGTGCTGTGCCCAGCTGCCCATCCTAAGTGCAGATAAAGAAGCCCTGAACTGTATAAAGACCAAAGAAAATGGATAATTTGTCTTCCTGAGAGTTGTAGTGCAAATCAGACTGGTCACCAGCCCCACTGCAGGCAGGCACATTGCAGGGATTGTTGTTTTAATGACCACTATTTGCTACTTTTACATTGCTGTTTGTGTATGTTCAGAGACTTAACACTAATAAGGAAGTAGAACTGGAAGAATCTATCACACCAACCCCTTTCTACATTTATTTTTTTTTTATTTTAGTATTAAAAGGATGCCAGTGAAATTGTATTTGTTTCAGAACGAGCTAAACATAATTTGTCACTATGACTTAACTAGTTTCCAGAAACTCAGCAATAACTTGTCTTAGACCAAAGGGAATCTGTTGAGAGCTTGCAAGGTCCCTCAGGACTATAAAGGAGGCAAGCAAGTCTGCCTTGTACAGTTTTCCCAGGAGGACACAATTAAAAATCATCCTGTCCAGGAACTACTTTATATGCTTTTGTTTTTAATAAAGCCCTTTGAGACCAGCAGCAGTGTGTAATATTCCTCCCGCTTTTGGTCTGTGTATGGTCTTTATGCTGCTTGAGTCTGCCATGCTTTCTTCTCAATTGTTTGCTGTCTAATGAGAGAACTCATGATTAAATGGAGGGTCACTCACTTCTTTACACAACTTCAGCACAAACGCAGCATGGAGAAATGCTGTTTCATTTATGTGATTTCCAGAAATTCAATTTCAGCTGGTAAATGTGATTTTATGAGATGCAGATTCCTGGGAACACATTATTTCTTCAAAGTGCAAGTCTTCTATTTACAACTTATACTGGTTTAGAGTGTGGTATAAACCTTTCACTGAGTACAGCAGAGCCATGGAAAGCTTCACTAGCCTCAGCCATGAGCTGATTTTGGTACAGACTCACTCACACAATGCCTGGCACACTGTCACATCTCCTGTGCTGTGCATGTGAGAGAGCTCACAGTGAATTGTGAGGCACGTTCCCATCTGTGGTGGTATCCAGAGGAATCTGCTGTGAAAGGAATTGTCGGCTGAGTCAGGACTCTGGCAAAATTTGGGTTCAGCCCACACCTGTGATCATGTGGAACTGAGGGCACAAAAAGGCTTGCATCTTACATCGGTGCAGTTACTGGGACATTTGTTCTGGAAATCAGAAAGAAATCAAATAAGCTCAGAGAGGCTGTGTTCTGTGGAGTGTCGTCATATGGCAATTTCACTTAATCATGTAATTTTTACCCTTTGTTGTATAGATGTGCAGCCCATCAACCTATATCACACAGTAGAATATGATCTATTACACATGCAGTAATGGGAAGGGAGAAACTGCCCAGTCATGTAAAATTAATGTTCTAATTATGGGCTTTTGCTTTATTTTGCTTATGTTTGGGAGAAAAGCACATTTGGAAAGCTCTTCTCTATCCTCAATTACTGCTGCTCCAGGCTATTTATGCTCTTGTAGCAGTTCCGATAAACCCACAGAAGAGAATCGCCTTTTCTGTTGATGGCACATTTGCTGGTATTTCTGCAGCAGTGCAGTAATGTCTTTATTTTATCTGTATTTTAATAGTCAATTAAAATTCCCATTGAATTGACAAAATGGACTTAGGAACTTCTGAAGACTATTTGGCTAAAAGTACTCATGAGACTTCAGATAATCACTGCCACGGCACTGTTCAAAATTACTCAAAAGCCTCACCTTACTACAATAGGAAAAGTAGTGAGGCAAGAGAAAACATTTTTATAAGGGAAGCCTGCTTTTGAATTGTGTTGCATCACTTTGTTGGGCCTGTGTCTCCTCTCTTTTTCCTTTGTTCTCAGCACCACCACCATTTGCCCATTTTCCCAACTCCATTCTTCGTTGCCTGCCTCTCTTTTTTTTTCCTGTTTTCCTCTTTTTCATGTTATCTAATAATAACAAATGGTGCAGTGCCTTTGTGATGAGAATGGGAAGGTGATGAATAGTCCTGTAGCAAGATTTCAGGGGCTTCACATAAAGTACATGTAATTTTATTCTTTTCATAACAAATGTGTTTACAGCCTGCAGGTTAAAATGAATGAAAGTAACAAAGAATACACAAGATAAACTCTGTATGAGTAAGTAAACCGCTAACAGGGAACGGGGCTTGCAAACACATGAGTCATTCCAACTCCTCTAGTTGCTCACTTCTGCCATATCCACAATGTTATCTTCAGTCCCCTGATACTTGATGGGTTTCTTAATGCCCCAGCCGCTGGAATCATTTATTGTGTGAAGACCTTTGCTTCCATCCAGCATGTTTCTCACTTGTTGCAGTTTCATTAGAGGACTTTTTTGTTTTTCAGATGTCATCAGTAGATATTCTTTTGGCACTTTTATGATGATTTCCTCAGGGCCTCCCCCATACAACGAGGTAACAAGCTTATGTAGTATATATCACTGCCAGATGTGTTGTGGGATCATGTTCATAATATTTAGCAACTCTTGCAATTGCTCCACAGAGGAAGCATATTCCAGCTTTCGCAGTCAGACTCTGCAAGCAAGGAAAATGACAAAACTCAGGAAAAGCCATAAATAGGAAACTCACAACTCAAGACCAAACAAATCCATAGGACTTCTGTGTGAAAGAATAATAATAATTTTAGCTTTTTGAAAAGACGAGAGCAGACAGAACACCAAACAACATTTCAGTCTTCCTTGTTCTATTGCCTCTGGCCTTTTGCTTCTCCAGTGTGGTGTGCAAATAAAAGTGGATTGGTACTTTCAGATATACTTCTGTAACACTACAGATGTGTTATTAATGTGTTCTTTGCAAGTTTCAAGGCACAAAAGGACTGTGATTGAATTATATGAAAACATAAATAGAGTGGGCATCTGCTTACAAGGCATTCTTCCTTCTATTATTTACTATAGATCGTGAAATATCATTCTGAACAGAGATGATTGTTGGGGGAGCACACAAACAGGCTTTTACAGGGAATAAAATCTGGGACATGATGGGCAGGGAAGAATAAAAAAGGTAGATATAAAAAATGGTGAAGCCCATGGGAGAATAGCTGCAGGATGAGCCAAGGGCTTGCTGAAGGCAAGTGTAGGGGACAGCAGCAGAAGAAAAATCAGCAGACACTAAAACTGGCATTTTTTAGTCCAGCATTTCTTTGTAGTTAAATCGTTCATTCCACCTAGTGAAGTGTTTGCTCCCTCTTCCCTGGTAGGACCTCCACAAAGTAATGCGTGCTCTGGTTTCAACAATATGCTTAGAGCAAGAAGGAAAGACTTATATCGTGTGAGGAACCAGCCTGGATGCTACTCAGCTGCAGTGGCCCAGAGATGCTGCTGTGTGCTCCAGTGCACCTCTTGGCACTCCCATGCATACGGGAGAACACTACAGTATACTTCTTACCTACAAGGCCAAGCTTTCTCCCATGAAAAGCAAAGGTGCATGGAGAAATGACAGATTTTTGTCCTGAAATGTAGCCAAGGTAAGCAACCAGGGACTAGGGTAGCCTAATGCAACACTAATGTACTCCCCTTGAGTGTATGCACTATAGCACAGTCTTTAGTTCATTATTACATAGCATTTTTCTCAGACCTCTGCTTTGTTCACTGCACAGGAGGGACTATGTGCTAAGAACAAACCAGCAATACACAGAACAAATATGCTAATCTCTGTAGGATGCCTGTCTCATATATGGTAAAGATGGAAATTATATGAAAGCTAAGGCAGAAAAATGCAGGAAGAAAAAATAAAAGCACCTGAGGCTTCAGAAGTCACCATAGCAGTTTTAACAGTTACTACGCACCAGCTCTTCATTACTATCCTCTAGCTGGAGGTTTCTGCCTCCACAACTGAGTTGCATTCACTGCTAGCAGTTTAAAACAAGTCCACTGACTTTGTGCTGAAGCAAACTTAAACTCTTGAGGAGAGCATTAAAACAGCGTAGCCGTGGATGTTGTAACAGGTGAACAAATTGTTAAGTTGGTTCAACTCTATCCAAGAGAAGATATATCTAGAGAGAAGACTCTACCTTGGGTTTCTCCTGGCCTCTGCCACAGACTTTCTGGTGATGGTGGACAGGTGACAAAAATTTAAGTTTTCACAGCTGACCACTAAGGGCATTTTACTACCAGTTCACTCCATTTGGCTAAGTAAAAGGAAATAGCTGGGGTCTGATTGACAGAAATGGTGAACAGCTCCCAACTGCAGCTGAATTTCATAGGCACCCTCTTCCAAGAACACTAGCAGAATAGAGACAGGTTGCAGCCTTATCAGACTGATCATCAGGGTAGCTGACACTTTTAGGAATTCATCTTGATCTCCTGTAGCTCAGTTCCTTGTATTGTGAGAACATTGGAAATACTCATATTTCACAGGGACATTAAGATACATTTTTATAGGTATTTGTAAAGAACTACATTACAGAAAATCTTTGTTTAAGGAAATTGGCATTCTTTTTAGAGGTATAAAGTGAAATTCAGTCCATCTGTTGTGTACCACAGTCCGATTTCAGCTTTTTCTCTCATACTTGTAAAATCTTTGAGTGTGACCAAAAAAAGTGACATTTTTTTAAGATGCTCTTCAGAGCATGTGGCAAATGATGCTTGGATATCCTTTTCACACTTGCAATGTGTGAGTGAAAGGATGTACAGGGAAACTTGTCTGTCTTTTTTTTCTTTTCTTTTTCTTTGTTCGACTATCGAATAACTCCTTTCCAATATTACAGAGTGCCTTTCCATGTATGTCCTGGTTTTTGCATTGTTTAGCATTATTCTGTCAACTCTAAATAGTGCTGATTAGGAAACTGATCCAGTTACTAACAGGCTATATTTCATGTGTGGATTTCAGTCAACAAGACACATTTTCTCAATGCTAGTTAAGCTGATAATGTAGTAAAATGCACGGCTGATTTATTTTCTGGAAATTCGCCTTACATCATCACTAGCTGTAACAACTGTTTATATTCCTATGATTTGATCATCATACAGTGAACAAAGTAAGACCCATTGGCTCCATTATCTTCCTGGGTGCTGCTTAATAGTGACTCTGCATTTGTGATGAAGAAACAGCAGTTTGAAATATCTCCTACTGATAGTGCCAGAAGAAAGCTGGAAAATCTCCAGAACTCTGTCATTTTAAAAACATTGCTGAATTTCTTTGTGAATATATGAATATACATATCTTGCTTATTTGATCAACAAGATTTTTTTTCTCACTTGACTATACTTTCTTCTTGTAGTACATATTTGTTCAGAAAGAGATTAGAACTTATCCCATGTACTGAGTGTAAGAGGTGGGAATTTTAGTGTTATGCATATTAAAATTAAGAATTTATAATTTTTTATATATCACATTTTGTAAATAAGGGGAAAGTTGGAGAAAAGCCTGCACTCGATATTAAGCATGACTGAATTGTCACTGAAACAGAAATGTTCCAGAATTGAAGGACAGTTGTTTAAACCAGGATACTGATTAGAAAACAGAGTGACAAGTTGGTAAAATCAAAAAGCTGGATTTCTACAAGAATTGCAGCCCCTCTTGTTTGAAAAAAAAAAAACAAACAACAAACCAAACAGAAAAACAAATTAGCAAACACACTTTTGTATGCAGTTACATGTGGAGGAATGTCTATACCCTTTTTTATTTTGGATGACATTCTGTATTTTTTCTTCTGATGGTGGGGGTCAAGCCACAGAGGTCCTTCAAGCTTTGGAAGGGAAATGTTGACCTTTGGATCTTGCTGCCACCCTCCACCAAGCAGCCAGGAAGACAGGTTCCCCCTGAGCAGAGTCCAATCTAGCCTTACTCCTGCCAGTGGCTTCATTTCAACCTTTGTCATTGCTCAGGAAGGACAATCAATCATAACCAGAATTACAGCAGGACTTCAAAGGAAAAAAGTCTGAATGTAATGGAGAGTTTGTCAGATGGATAAAAAGAAGGAAAGAAGTTCGGGTGGATGGGTGGATGGATGGATGGATAGATGGGAAAACCTTCCTCTTTTTCGTCCGCTGCGAGCTGTCAGTCAGCCAAAAGAAATAAGAAAGTGAAAGTTATGGCCCATGTGAAAGCAAAAGAAGGAAGGGACATTAAAAATGCCCCCTGATTGCAAACCCACATGAACTGGATGCAAATTTAACAACATTATTGCTTAGTGAGGAGGATTTCTCAGGGATAAAAGGCAATAGGCACAGAAATATCTTTGGGCAAGTGTTACTCTCTAGTGTGACCTGAGCAAACTCAATTTTATTGTGAGCCATGTTAACAAGGAGCTGAGCCTATAAGCCTTGTAATAGTAACACAAAAGTAATTTATGCAAAATGGGGGCAATCCTCATCTCATAGTATCTAGAGAATATGCAGTTTATAGGTGATTAATTTCAAAAAAAAAGAAAGAGGAAAGAAAAAAAGGCTTGCCTACGTTATTTAAAATCTTTTTAGTAAGCTGCTACTGGAGAAAAATCAAGAAAAATAGAAAGGGTATAGCACTTGAGGAAACAGCAGAGCATTGTGGGACTATAGTATGAAATAAAGCAGGATTCATTTAAGTAATTATTAAAGAGACACAGTAGTCATACAGCAGTTAAAAGTTATGCCTTGATTCTCCCAAATAAACTTGTCTTCATGAAAATATTTTTCTTTATCCTTTATCTTCTCTAGTTAGTGTTTTTATTGAAAGGAGAATAAATCTAAGCACGTGAAGAAATTAATAGCTATTCCTAAAGCACTCCTCCAAATTTAGAGTTTGTTTTGTTTTGCTTTGGCTTTGTTATCTTTTTTTTTCCTCATAACATCTTCAAAATGATTTAATCTAGGCATTACAAGCATAGTCCCTCTGAAAAGTATTGCATACTGCTACCTTTATATATATTAATCACAGAGTTGAAAGACATATAACTTTATATTTTCAAAAGCAGTCAGTAATTCAAATGGTGATATGCATAGAAAGACTACACTGAGTATTAAATCATCATTTAATATCAGGTTTCTTTAAGTGTGTAAACTTGGCTATCCCTCATCATTAATCAATTTTGGTATCTTAGGCCATAAATACTTACATTTGTTTTTAAAGTAATAAAGAGCCATATTTACTGTTACCATACAAAATATTAATCATGGTTGAGACTGACAAAAGAGCTAAGGACTATAGACACCCTGGGTTAAATCAGCCCAGTCATTGCAGCTCGAAACAATAACGGACTTGGAATGAATTTCAGAAAGTAGACATGGGGACTTCCACACCAATGTTTTTATAAAAAAAGGACATCCACATTTGTGTTGCAACTTCTAAGGTGCTGAAAGTCTTTCAGTAGTTGTTATTTATTTCAGTTTTTAAGGTTCTTGATCCATTTTTTATATTTCTGCACAGGCACCAAAGGACTTTTGCCTTAGGTTATTTAAATATTTCCTCTACACAAGAGAGTGCATTAACCTTTAGTCTTACTTTGCTATAGCTGCCACACAGTCAGCAGAAGTTTCTGTTTAAAGCACTAAAATCAGAAAAGCCAACCTTCAGGTCTGAAATAAAGCAGCATCTTTTAAGTTATTAGCAAGTTCAGACTTAAATGATACACAGTGGTTATGTGTACGTATCTCATTACTTCTGAGCCATTTTTCTTAGCTTTGGTTTCTATGTCCCAGGCTCATGGAGGTACCTGCTCATCCATGGATCAGGTCCCTAAATCTGGGCTTGGGCTGAGATTTTGCACCTGCCCCTGTGCTTGGTATTTTCTTCTATTTTGTTCAAGCAACTCTTGCTTCATTTGCTACCAGTCTCAGGCGCACAACTCTGTCTCTGTGTTTCATTATACATATTAGATCACACATGGGATTTCTAACTGTATTATGGGCCCAACATTGGATTTTCTAACCAAAGCAAGTACTTGCCCATGACAGTGCAGCCACAGTTGCCTATGCCAAACAGAAGATCCTCAAAGCACCAACTTTAACTGGTAAAATAAGAATTTAGCATTACCTTAGAAGGACTTGCAGCCTAACACTGTCAGCATCTGAAGCTCCAAGGTACTGAAGATTCTGCTTTTGTGCACGCGCACATATAAAGGTTTTCCAGGTTGATGGTTAAATCCACCTTCAGCCTTCTTGGGCCACAGGGAAATCATTAACACACATTTTTTGAGCAAGGTCACAACCTACCAGAGACCCAGGAAGAGCCCTGGCCGTGAGACAGAGGTGAGTCAGTCCTTGCAGTGATAACCAAGCCAAGAGAGGTTCCCATCACCTAAAAACCGTACAGACTGCTTCAGCAGAAGGTCACGGTTTGTGGTATGAAGGGGAAAGGAAAAGAGTGTGAAAAAAGTCCTGCAGCTATTGAGGCAGAAGTCTGTTGCCCTCAGCTCCACTGTGGCATGTGGGAGCAGCTGTAGTCCCTGTAGGTGTAGCAACTGGAGGTTTATTTGCTGTATTTCAGCACTGAGAAAACAACCAGCATATTTTAACTAATCCCTCAGATCGATGCCTGACTTGCAAGACACAGTGGATGGTATGATTAAATACTTTCAGAATATATGTAATCAACTTTTCACTCCAATTTTATAGTTTGCAGAGAAAGTGGTAATTGGATAATGCTAGGAATGTTCATTCAAAATATAGCTATCAGTGAATTAAATGGAAGCAGCTTTTTAAAAGCCTGTTCATGGTTTAAAGGCATTTTTAAAAATCTAAAATACTTATTTCAGACTACAGTTTTAGAACAAGAGCAAATTATTTCAGCAACTAAGTAGTTTATACTTTCCTTTAATTTATTCCATCTCTGTCATTATATTGTCCTTGAAACTATCTTCTGTCACTGTCAAACACGATAGCCTCAGGACAGAAATGAAAGTGAGATAATATATCTCCATGAGCTTTTCTGGTGAAATGTTTTTAAAAGTTTTCAAATGCAGACATTTGAATTTAAGCAGAAGATGAAAGAACAATGAAACTAGGAGATTAAAGGAACAAAAGCAATTATTTTAAATGTTATCATTTTAACATTCCAATATTAATCCTTGAACACAGCTATAATTGCACCAAATTATTTATATAAGTAACAAAAAAATTGTTTTATGTTACTTCTCCTATTCCTCTGTTGAGAATGATGTCAGTCTCTTTTCTCTTAATTATGATTCACAGAAATGTGTCACTGTGACATTTTTCTAAATATGCTGTTAATAAAAGGCTTAACTTTAATTGTTCAATGTCTTGGAAACTTTGATAAGATTATCAAACCAATTTTTAAAAACATATAAAGTATTCATTTTTGGAAACCAGTGTAAGTTCAATGTGTGCTATTTTTCCATTTCAGAGATAACCTAGGTAGAACAACCAAATCCAAAAAGTTAGATTTTCATTGTTGGAATAGTGTGGGAGGAAGAATGAGGGGCAGAAATTAGAAGATTTACACTTTTGCCCTGTTTCTTCAGTGCTTGTTATAGAATTTATTGATTGTTTATTTCTCATATACTCATATTTTAAGATATTATTTTTTTAATAATTTTTCACACTGCTTAAAGACTGTTACATTTTTCTAAACTTGAATGTCTGTCATTTAATCTTTGAATTTCCACAGACTGGCATGCTTAGAGGTAGAGTGACTGGCTGGCTTAGGGAAGTAATATCTTACATTTCAAGAAACACTATTCAGGCCTCCTTGGATTGCTTTGAGTGTTGCAATATTTTCTTTACACAGCATGATCCTTATGTGTTTATTTTCTCCTTGCTTAGCATCAGCAACTTCATCAGCCCCTTGCAAAAAAGCAAGTAATCATAGTTCCTCCTTCAAAAGGTCCATAAAACAGAGATGAAGAGGAGGCAGTCGAATGAAGAGACACAGGAGAGGATGTATGAATCTTTTACGACTTTAACTCGCTTTGAGTTTTTGGCTGAACCAAGGCCTTTTTGTGTCCCTGTGATTGTGATACAATTTCTGATAAGATATAAATTAATATATGGTAAATGGTTTACATAAGATGGGCACATTTGTGTAGGAGCTGAGAGCACAAGCCCTCGCCCCCATTCCCAGGACAAGGCAGTTGGTTTGTGCAGGCAGGATGGAGGAGCCCATTTATTTTGTTGATATTACCACAATACATTTCCTTCATCCAAAGGGACCTTTGCTTTGCAGTGCTTCTCTTAAATTACCACTCCAGCCTCAACAGTTTCCTTACCAGTGATTACTGTCCCCACTGAACAAGAATATCAGGCAGGTTTCAATCTTTTCCTGAAGAATGGTTATTGGGTGTATGGGAAACAGCAGCAAGCAATTCAGCTTACCTGCTATTATACAGGACTCAGCTGCTTACTTTACAGCCTACAAACACAGGGAGAGACATTATATGAGTGTATGTGTATATATGTATGTGCATGTGTGTATGCTTGTACCTTTAAACAAGAACATTCTAATGGTGCTTAAAACTGTTCAGATGTTGCTGGTTTACTTGCCTTGCACAAATACGTGGACATGCAAACATCCACATCGACCTGTTATATAAATACATGCATAGATACATATTTTTGTAGGTATTCACAAAAAAGTTTTTCAACTGCAAGTCCATAAATTTAAAATTGTAATTAACTGCCATATTATTAAAGTGATTGAAAAGACATAAAATGTAGTCTTAAAAGCAACTACTGTCTGCAAGTCCAACTCTCTATTATGTCAGCATGCCTTTTTCAACATTTTCTTGCATTCACAAGATTTTATAAATCACTGGCACCAAGCTTGCATGTTCTATATACCAAAAACTGTTTACCCACACAGATGGATGGATGTGTATGACTCTGAATCACACTGAAATAAAATATTTTTCATGAAGGAATGTGTAAATACTAACCAGTATTTTTCAAACAGTTTTCTCACTAACACAAGAAATAGTTATACCAGCATTATTTAAAAAAACGTATTTTAAAGAGATGAAAATTCAGGCAAAGAAATATTTTTGAAAGTGCCTATTAAATTCAGATTGGTCAGGAACTGGGCATCCAGCTGGGGAGATTGCCGCCTTTTAGGAACACCCATAACTGTGATTGACCTTAGCAGGTACTGGAGATCCTTAGAGCCACTGGGAGAAACACTGGAGAGGCCAAGAAACAAGAATGTGCCTATCAGAGGTTTAGAAAGTGCCAGCAGATGGCATGCATGAGTCCACAGCGGTGTTTTTTTCACGGCGAGGGGAGTGTTTTGAAACAACAAATCTTTCTTGAGTACCCCAGGTGACTTACTGTGCACAACTTTTGAATGTTACTCTGAAAATTGAGATTTCTGAAGGCGTTATGCTAGATAAGGAAAAAGCAAAAGAACCCCAAATTGATGAATACATTTAGGAAAGGATTTGCCCAAGTCATTAAAAAAATACATCTCTGCAGTACTGAGAAAGCTCAGTTCTTATTACAGATACAGATTAAAGATGTATTTGTATGCACGTCCTCTTGATCTTCACACTTGTCTTCTTTGTTTGAGTTTTATAAAAACACATTAAAAACATCAGCATTGCAAAAAAGGGTTTTAAAGCAACTTGTCTTCTGGAAAATGTTTGTTTCATTGCTGTTTGAGATTGCACAGAAGAAGTAATAGAAACTGCATCTCTGATAACTGGAAAATGGATTCTTGTCAAAGGCACTAACTGTCCTAATAGTGTGATGCTATGTCTTGCTCTGTCTCACTGCCAGGCTCAGCTATAGAAACAGCATAATTATATGATTAGCAACAATTCCCTTATCTGGTATGAACACTTGCTACTGTTAACCGGATTTCAATGTGCTGAAGATGAAGAGAATTAAAATTTAAGCTGAGTTTGTTGGGTCTTTTAATCCAAAAGACGTTGCTTTTCTGTCAGGTTTTTTGGTGGGTTTTTTGTTTGGTTGGTTGGTTGGTTTGTGATTTTTTTTTTTATTTGACACCTTTTAAAATCTGCCATCCAGCCCAGGAGGTGATGTTAGCAGAGCCAGTACCTGCTGTTGCCCAGGGCACACCACCTGCCCTCATGTGGGTGCTCTTTGCTTCCTCACAAAAGTCTTCCTTGACCTGCTAAATTTCTGTTCTGCCTGACTTCTTGTGCCACTGCCATTACCATGACCTTGGGACTATGACATTTGGGAACTAATTTTTTCAGATAACCTCAGCAGAAAATTCTTCATTCTCCATTGTTGCCCACAGGAGTTGTGGATGCCCCCTACCTGGAAATGTTGAAGACCAGATTGAATGGGGCTTTGATCAGCCTGGTCTAGTGGGAGGTGTCCCTGCCCATGGTGGTCCCCTTAATGATTAGAGTTGGAAGGGACCTTAAAGATCATCCAGTCCAACCCCCCTGCCATGGGCAGGGACACCTCCCACTAGACCAGGTTGCCTAAAGCCCCATCCAACCTGGCCTTGAACACTTCCAGGGAAGGGCCATCCACAGCTTTCCTGGGCCACCTGTTCCAGTGTCTCGCCACCCTCACAGTAAATAATTTCTTCCTAATATCCAGTCTAAATCTACCTTCTTCCAGTTTAAAGCCATTCCCCCTTGTCCTATTGCTATCTGCCCTGGTATAAAGTCTCTTCCCAGCTTTCCTGTTGTCCCCGTTCAAGTACTGGAAGGCCACAATAATGCCAATGAAAGTTCTTCTAGAGAAAATTCTGAATGCCATATGAGGCAACCAGAATAAGCGTCTTGTAATACACCAAGTCCATAAAACTATATTTAAATCACAATAGTGAAGTAGTTGTAATGATATTAAGAATTAGTGAACTTTTGATATTAGATTACCTTATTATTTAAGTATGACTAGCAGTTATTTCCAAAGCATCTCATAGAATCACTGAAATAACAAAGACCTCTGTTGAAGAAAAAAAGCAATACATTTGAGTTAAAGTAGGGGGAACTGGAGAAAATCCAGCTAAGAATGATGAATCAAAATTCATTGTATATCGAAAAACCTAATTACAGTGATTATGTCTTTTGTCATTGCAGACTTGATTAATATTTTCCAGAGCAAATGGAAATTTCCATCCCACAGTCATTGTAGTTGTCTAATATTGCTGTATATTAGTATCTTAGAGCACTGTGATAGTGTCAAATATAAACAGATTACTGTAGACAATCACCAGCCATAAACAACAAAGAGGCCAGATTATATCTAGGCCTTCTGAAGATCAAAGCTTTAATGTGTTTTATATGCTGTTTCATAAATAATGAATGTGAATTGGTTGTGGCAGTAACATCAAGGCTTACATATTTTTGTAGTAATTATTTCAAAATTAAATGTAAGTAAACATATTTTAAATTACTGTATTTATTAAATATAAGGCTCAGAGAGCCAAACACAAAGAAATAGCTAGGGGGAGATTTATCATCGGTTGGTCACTTGTATCCTATTTGTAATGATTCCTTTCCTGCACTAGAGAGAAAAGCTAAAACAATTTTATAAAAGTGTCATCTAGTAAAAGATAACCCTTTCTTTGGAATTATTTCTAGTTTTTTGCAGAGCTTCAGAAGGAAATATGTCAGCACTAGGATTTATTTTCCCCTTTTTGTTTCATACCTACTGTTTTACATACTGCTGGTCTTGTTTAAATAGCTTACCAGCTACTAAAAAGACTTTATAATCAGCAATGATACCAACGGTTCAAACTGGAATACATAAAATACCTTATTATTTCACATCACATAATAGGTATCCTTATTTCTGTAACCTACATAAGTAAACAGCATCTAAATTTGGATTAACACATTAAACTTGTGTGTGCATATTATCTTTACCTAGACTTTTAAAGAAAATGAAAAGAAAATAAAGATAAATTTTCAGTGCCCTGTCAAAGAAATTCAGGTTAAGGTTCTATAAAGTTAATCATCCTTTCCACAATAATGAGGAATTAATACTCAAATCATCTACATTTGATGCACTTTATATTCAGCAATGTCATTTAAACCTTAAAACTGCAAGAATTATGGGAGCTTTCAAGCTAATATTGATCTAATGCCTTCAGCTCGATGACAATGTCAATTACTTAATCTTTTTTTTTTTTTTAGATAACATGGGAAGTATCCATGCTGTTAGAAACAGCAGATGACAGAAAGGTCTGCCTTCCAAAATTGAAAAGAATTAATTTCTTGATTTCTTTTCATTGCAGCTGTTTCAGATTTTAACTGAAAGTATTTATAGGTTTTCCTTAGGGAAAATTAAGAAACTATTTACATGTGTAAACTTTGGACTACTTAAAGAAATTGGTTTAATCTTTAATTAAAAATCCTTTATAATTTACTTTCTATTTTGATATTTGGAACTATTGTTCCCTTCCCAGTTGTTTCCCTTTTAGGATACTATAACTTACCTGTCACCAGCCAGTGCAATGTCTGCATTATTCCATTCAAATTCAACATCTGAAAATGCTTTTGCTTGTTATTCCTGCTTTCAGTCCTGGCAGAGAAATGAAAGAAACCCGGGATTGCTTTCATTGTTTGCACTATATAATTTTATCTCTTCATTTAATACCTCCTTACTATTTTATGTCAGCCCACTGCTAAACAAAATTATCTCCAGGTGTAGATCACATACTTACCAGTTTATCACAGGAAGGTTTTAGGGAATAATGGTAGGGTAATAAACCCCTGCAGGGCACATCAGCTGCCTGTATTCAAGGCTACACTATACAGATTCTTTACAAAATATGGGTCAACACAGTGTATGGGAAAGATGCAGCAGGTTTCTGCCAGAGCTCTCCATTACTGTGTTGAAGGCACTCGTCTCCTGCTTTCTCAGAACCTTCCTGAGCACTCCACAAGGCAGGTCAGGTGTCTTCTACTGCTCAGCTAGTGCCCAGCCCATTATGGGCATTACCAGAAACAAGTCTGTGTATTAGCAACCTGTTTGCATGTTGACAGACCAGCTACAGAAAACAGGTTTTAATTTCTAGATGTTTGTTGCAAGAGAGCAAAAAGGTATTGATTGACCCCAGCCTGTTTCCTCAGGGTCAAGAAAATTCTGAGCGGTGTCTAAAATAAGTCCTCTAGGCTGCAACTGGTTTAAATCGATTACACGTCTATTAATAACATACTTGTAAGAATAACAAAGCTGAATCAAAAGACAGTACAGCAGATAATTTCTCCTCAAAACCATATGGATTATCAGCCTCTCCTTTTCAACAAGAATCAGGACAGAAACAAAAATATTTCCTGGTTGGGATGTGATGAATTTTTCTGAAGAGTTTTCCAGTGTGAGGAGTGGCTGGTACTGTGAGGATGTGCCTCTGTAGCCCTGTGCTGCCCTGGCAACTGGGAATTTCTCATGATGGCCCAGAGAGTACCCAAATTATTGCTCCCAGTGGCCCTTTATATCAATTTCTGATTTCTTGTGCTGAGTTACTGTGTGCACTGGGAGTGCCTCCAGAGCTGAGGAGTCCACACCCTTGCTAAGCCTTCTTTCAGCCCTGTAATATGGCAACTTCTGGTTTAAAATGTTGGTTAAAATGAGAACCACTTAAGCACACCACTTGACCTGTCTTTACATCCTGGAAAATGATGGTTGAAATGAGAGACTGCACATCACAGTCTCTGAGGCAACCTATGAACATTTAAAAATCTTGTGCCCAGAAGTGTTGCCTCTTCTTGGAGTAAAAGGACTATGCTGTCACTTCCACCATATGTGAGAGTTTGGACATGCTGGGTCTGTCTGACAGCAGGGATGAAAGAAGGTGGCAGCAACAAGGGATCCTTGTGGCCTGGCAGTACAGGGGATATTTGGAACTCGCTTCGTATTTCTGCTGTCATTGACTTTTTTTTTTTTCTTTACACAGATGTGCATATTTCTTTTAAAACCTCACAGCTGTTGGCTTCCTGTGATGCATTACTCTCTATTTTATCAGTTCATGGAAGAACAGCTCTAACCAAAATGAAAATGATAATTTATTGAGAAATGTCATAAAGAAGAGACCTTTCTCTAGTGGGCCCTTGCTAAAATTTGTTCCAAAAACATACCAGTGCAACAAGAACAGAAGATGCCTGAAACAACACCACTAAGCAGAGCTTAGACATAAACTTTTTCCCAGCTGATGACTGGAATGATAACTCATGGGTTTGCTGATGATTGGGAAGAACTTACCCTGAAATAGAGTACTGAACTATAATTAATAAACTATATGATCCTGTCATCCATTGGTATGTTTGGTACAAGCCCATACAGCAAGGATCAGGTTTCTTTAATTAAGGAAGGATTTCATGGGTTTGTTTTCTTTCTACTTTGCTACAAATGGCATTGTTTTATAGCAAACGTTTCACTAATATTCATGTATTTACTCATTTGATGGTAAATAAGAGGAGCTCTTTTTCTGTCTTAATGGAAAGTGCCTCCTGAGAGCAGTGTGTCAGGGATTGAAGAGTAGCTGCTCTGTGCACCAGACATTCAGCAGTAAATTCATTGTTTGCCTTAAAGATTACCTTTGACAAAGTGATCAAGCTGGGGATGCTGTGATCAACTAGAAAAAACTTACATACTCATTTTGTGGTTTTTTTTTTCATCCAGATGAAGCCAAAATAGCAAAGGAAAGGATGCAAATAATGATGTCTAATTCTAGTGATTAAATTACCATATCGTTCACCTCTAAAATTAGGTCATACACATGTGTTTGTTACTTACAAATACCTGAGACGCCACTGCTGTGGCAAACAAACCATTTCTCTTGGCAGACCAGAAATCTTTGTTTCCAGCAGCACACCTTAGTACCTCCTAACTTTTTAAAAAACACAGTGCTTTTATACGCTTGTTTGAAACATACAGTGTTAATTTCTAAATTAACTAATACTTTAGAAGACTGTAGCATACTGTCATCTCTGCTAGAGAAAAACTGTGCTCAGTGTTGGTAACTGCCACTACATTTCTGGTTTGTCTTTGACAGTCTTGGATTTCTAGTAGTGAAAAACCATTATTGGTGACTTTGCTGATACCGGTACAAATATTTTCTTTCTGATTGACTCCAAAGGCTTCTCCATGTCTTTCCTCCATTTTATAAATTTTCATAAGTACTCCTTGCAACAGTTTTTCAGAACTTGATGTCCCTGAGAAGCAGTAATATGTAAATAACCCTCTCCTTTTCATGCACTAAGAGTCTCATGCCTATACTTAAATGAATTCATGTGGAATTGCTAGTCCTAATTTTTATCACGGTGTGCTAATGCATTTGCGTTTGTTTGACTTCTTCCTCTGGAGCATGGTACATGGATTAGCAACACGTTCTTACACAATTCTCCAGTCACCTGATTGCAAGCATTTGCTTTATTTGCTTTCTTTGGAAATGCTTCTTGGGCTGAATTAAGTAATGACATGGGTGGCTACATCCTCTTTTGTAAAGTATTAAATGTAATTATCAGTAAAAAAAATCTTGTATTCTTTTTTTATCTGATGGATCACTCCATTGCCTTATCCAAGATACCAAAAAACTGGGCACCAGTTAATTACAGGCCAAATTTTTTTAAACTATACTTTGCAGGTAAGCTTCTGCATCATATGGAAATGAAATAAAATCTATCTAACTACAGAACAGTAAGACAGTCTTAGTTCTGTATTCACTGCTTCATTATGCTGTAAGACCATCTGTAAATAAGTGCACCGCTAAGACTCAGTCAGAGGAAGCCACGCATAAAAACATCTCCAAGTAAGAAAGACAGACGGGTCCTTGTCATAGGGGACTCACTTCTGAAGGGAGTGGAAGGTCCTATTTGTAGATGAGACCCACTCCTCAGGGAAGTCTGCTGCCTCCCAGGAGCCAGGGTTAAGGACATTCAGAAAAAACTCCCTATCCTAGTTAAACCCTCTGACTACTACCCACTGGTGGTCTTTCAGGTAGGCAGGGATGAGATTACAACAAGTAGTTTAAGAGCAATGAAAAGGGATTTCAAGGGCTTGGGACAACTGGTTAAGGGATCTGGAGCACAAGTAGTGTTCTCCTCTATCCCACCAGTTGCAGGGAGATCTGAGGTGATAAACAGAAAGAGCCAACAGATCAATGCCTGGCTCAGAGACTGGTGCCACAGGCAGGACTTCGGGTTTTTTAATCATGGATCAGTTTACACTTCACCAGCTGTGGTAACAAAAGATGGGGCCTGTCTATCTCAAAAGGGGAAAAGGTTCCTGGGACAAGAGTTAGCAGGGCTCATAGACAGGGCTTTAAACTAGATTTGAAAGGTGGACGGGGGAAGGGGGATAAAACACAACTCGCTAGCGATGGGGGTGGAGCACCGACATGTGTGGGAAGGTGCGCTAGTGAGACTCGTCAGAGTACCGTCCCAGTGGAGGTAGGGGATGGAGTTCCAT
>NW_010177922.1:0-319 GCF_000695765.1 Mesitornis unicolor | reverse complement strand
GGAATGAATCACACAACTGGAGTGCTGCCATAGATGGGTATAAGCTCTTCAGAAGGGATAGGCAAGGAAGGAAAGGGGGTGGGGTGGCCATGTATGTTAGGGAATGCGATGACTGCCTAGAGATTAGTGACAGTGACAACAGGGTTGAGTGCCTATGGGTCAGAATCAAGGGGAAGGCCAACAAGTCAGATATCAGGGTGGGAGTTCGTTATAGACCACCTAATCAGGATGAAGAGATAGACAAAATATTCCATAGGCAGCTGGGAGGAGCTCTGTGATTGCTTCCTGTTGTACTTGTAGGGGACTTCAACTTCCCGGA
>NW_010177921.1:0-11720 GCF_000695765.1 Mesitornis unicolor | reverse complement strand
GAAAGTTGAGTCAATGCACAGGAAGGATAGTAGGCAAAAGCAACACTGCATCCAAAAAACTTCATTGCATGCTGAATAAAGTGTTTTATTTTAGGTGTTTGTGTAATTTGTAATGGAAGCTATGGGCTTAGAATGGTAAATGATGGGAAACAGTGGTCTGCAAGACAGCATTAAAAATTGGCAATGCCAAATATGTGCACTGTATGTCGGCTTCGGTTGAGAATTTGTTTTGAAAAAATGAATTGTTAAACAATGAAGGCCAGATCTTTTTATTATTTTTTCCTGGGAAAAGAGTTTGTATAGCCTAAGGGAGAATTTGGTGCCCGTGGGAAAGAGAACACTGGGCTCAATTTTCAAAATTTATACAGCCTTGCCAAGACAGATGGGAAGAAATAAGAGCGCACCCCAAACAACTGTAGCCCTGGGAGACTCCGCTCATCTTGCATGTGGGTTTTCCCATTCATAATTAGGCTTAAATATCAAGCTGTGCACCCTGGTAGCTCTGCACGTGGAGGAGTCGAGCTTGTTCAGCCAATTTTTGCTGTACTGCTATAATTAAGCTTGCCCAAGTCATTTAACAGCGTGACTGTGAAGTGCCAGGGTGTCTGTCCTTACCAATTTCTGAGCAGGCATTATGGAGGCAAGTGATGTGTGTGGAGTAGGTCTGTGAGGTGGTAATCTGCAGATCTGCTGTCACCAGGCCCTGCAAGGCAGCAGTGGCTGCTCGTACTGCTATTACAAAGTGAATATGTTTCATGTGACTCTTAGAAAACCCCTGTGTGACTTGTCTCAAGTGTTTTCTTGGCAGCAGCGTATGCTGGGAGTGCTTGTTTTCCAGGCTGCTACTGCAACTCTGTGAGCAGAGCTCAGTGCTGGTCTTCTGGCTCTCATTTCCTTGTAGTTCAGGATGCTGTTCGTGTTTCTCATCTGCAGCATTCGACATCCTGTCCATCTCAACAGCTTCCTTTTGAGCCAGTGTGGTGGATAAACAGTGTGCTGGATAAACATCCTTTATACAGCTAAAGGCTCAGTTTTTAAAAACGGAGTGGCCAAACAGTGTGGCTATTGTGGATGCTACGCAGTAAATGTCAAATATGTAATCTGAATTTTTTCTTGTGTCAGTGAATGTCATGTATTTCTACAAAACAGATCTAATTGGATCTGATACTTTTGCTCTGGTTAATATGTTGAAATGGAACAGGACATCAAGAGCATTGCATAGTCTTTAAAATAACACATCCATTAAAATACCACAGACATCCAAATGTTTTCCCCAGATTACTGCTGCATACATCTTTAAGAAGAGAGGAAATGAGCAGAACACACAAGAAAACAGGATTAACACATGAAGTTTAGTTAAATAAAACAAAATGAAGAACAGAAATCCTTTCTAAACAGTGGGGAAAAATGCTGTAGAAAACAGGATCATAGAATCACAATTTAAAGTGAGGCTATTGGGAATATTGCTGGGATGAAATACTCTGGACTGTGTACTTCTGTACTTCATAAATACAAAAGTGAGGTAGACATCGGTGTGTGTGTGCTGTTAATCTTTAGCAGTAGCTGATTCAGGAAGCTGCAGGGTCTCATAAACCAAAGGAATAATGAGACTTGAGCAAGACATGATTTTCACTGCTTTGCCTTTGATTGTTTCATTTTCCTCTCATCATTCATTCAGCCCTTTTATATGTAAGTGGATGGGAAACTGTGAGGCTTTGTGTTTTTTGTTTGTTTGCTTGTTCAACTAGGCTCTGGGCAAGATCTTTTTTCTTTCCTTTCCTTGTTGTTTTTATCTTTTTTCTTTTTTGTCAGTTACTTCATTGTTGTTGTTGCTGCTTTGGTCGCCCAAAACCCTTAAGGGTTTTGGGTTACCCTGATGGCTTAGCCTGTAGATGTCCCCTGATAGCTTTGCCTATGCTGACACCAGAGGGGACATCCTTACTGTCTAGCTTGATTCAGGAGAAGCAGGTGGGTTGTGCATTTACTTAGGTGACCCAAATATCCACAAAATCTGTGTGCTCCATTTCTGTACTCCTGTGGTACTACTTGGGTTTCACTGCAAGTTTCTTTCATAATTTGGTGACACTTTTTGTATGAACTTGCCATTTGTGCTTTTCGCAGAGTTTGTGATTTGTATTTTATTATTATTAAATAAAATAGTAATAATAATAATTGGGAGAAAGAGGAAGGAAATACAAACATTTGTAATCACATCCCCTTCTCTTTTTCTTTTGTGCTTTGATAGGCCTGGACGATTGCCTGCAGCAATATGTCCATAAATTTGAACGGGAGAAGAGAAGTGGTGAACAGCTGTTACAGATTTCTCACCAGGACCTCAAAGACTTGGGTGTCTCACGGATTGGACACCAGGAGCTGGTTCTAGAGGCTGTGGATCTCCTGTGTGCACTGGTCAGTGAAGTGGTGAACAGATACGCAAAGAATTTCTTAAAGCGCTCTTTTGGGTGAATAACTAAGGCGAGTCTGATAAAACCAGAATACTTCTGTCTCTTGCTTTCTGTTACACATCACGGTATAAGAAAACAGTCAGAACTTGTTTAATTATTGCAAGCTTTGTGTTAATAGCTCTTTTAACCTTCTCTTTTAACCTTTTTTTGATAAGAGGCAATGCTAATTCATTTGGTTGCACTTCTAAAGAAAAGTTGTCTGAGCAGCATTGTTAGCTCCTGTGGCTCCTGTTAGTGAACAGTGATGGAGATGGCTTTTGAGTAGAGTGAATTTGCCATAGAAGGTAGAAGACATACTGCTGAAATGATGGCTGCTAATGGTTCCTCACATCAGTTGAAATAGGTTTAGGACAATGCTGTAGTCTACATACAAAGTGAAGAAAATGTTCTTGAAATAAGGGATGTTTTGCTAACTCCGTTACAGTCATCTTCAACTCTTGTTTGATTCGTAACTTAAGCTGGTCCTCTGTCTTATCCTTGCAGTTACGTATCAAGAATACTTTTAAAACAAACACACTCTGAACAGAATAAATATATTTTAGTTTGTGTTGGTAGTGCAGGCTTTATTTAAAAGCCATAGTTAAAGTCTTGCAGATGTGTTTGATGTAATGCAGCGAATGAGTGCCGGAGATGTATGTGATTACATCAGGGAGAAGGGTGGGAAAGGCTGCCCGATCATTCCTCAGCCAGCAGTGGCCCACCTTACCTTCCTTTATTAGGCAAAACTTGCAGCACTGAGCATACTCTTCTTAAAATTGAGTCTTTATTGCCTGTGTGATATGTGCTTTGTTGCAGAGAGGTGCTACAGGTATCATTCATACTCCATAAGCAGGAACAAATTGGGTAGCCTGTACTGAAATAAGTGTATTTAATGAGATTGCTTCATGCCATCTGAAATGTTTCCCAAAGGGTTGCTCTTATATTTGAAAACAGTTTATTTCCTCTTCAGTATTTGATCTATCAAAATTTTTGAACATTTAATTTGAAAATCTAATGTAAGAACATAATTAGCCTGGTATGCCATTCATGTTGTGAGAAGGGATAATTTGTCAGGCAAGCAAAGGAGTCTGGTGAGTTAGTAAATGTACCATGTGCTATATGCAGTCCTGACTGAAGTAATGCATGTGGCAGCCCCCAAAGGCAATTTTTTTTCAACTTATTTTCTACTTCCTTTTTAAAATATTAGAATAAAATAGAACAAAGCTGGATGACCGCCAGAACGTAAAGCTGTGTTTTATCTCCTACAATTTCCTTCTAATTTCCTTTGTAGACAAAAGTTTTGACCTCAGACTCATTTCTGGAAATCTTTTGTGAAATGTAGCTGAAGTTAATGCATTAGGCAGAGTTAGCATATTGTAGCTGAAGTGCCCTTGTTCCCTTTTAAGAGGTGGAGGAAGAATTCCCATGTTTTACGTATGCCCTTGGTTATCTTCTTGATGCCCCTGCCCTTGAGTTTTTGAGATTCTTGTATAAAGTCACTGTTGAGTTTTGTTCCCAAGGGAGTGGTGTGTGTTAAGTTCTAGTGACAGCCAATATTTTATTTTGCTGTCTCTTCTTGTTGTGTGAGAGAATAAGTTTCCCTAGTCCACCTGTATTAGCACTTTGAAAGTGGGTCTGTGTATTGATATTATTTAATGGATGGGGTTTTTATGTGTGTATATATGGTGACATTTCCCTAACTTTTAGGGCTTTGCATTAAAAAGCAAAGGCATTGTTTGGGGGATTTTTTTCCTTTTTTTTCTCCATCCCCACTATGCTGTTAGCTCACGCTTTGGAAATGTGGCATTGGCTGGGCCAGCCTGAGGTCAGGCTTTGAAAGTTGTCATTCTTGGGGGAAGGAAGGGCTGAGAAGGGGTTTTGGTGGTTCCCCAGTACTGGAGTTCTCTAGAATCAGTATAAGTGAAAGAGAAATGAATGCATCTTTCTCTGCTGCTTTGGTGATGAGGCAGTGTTCCCTCATCTCGTAGCAGTGGCCGCACGTGCAACAAAGAGGCAGCAGGAGAAGGTGTGGACAGGGATAAAAAGTGAAAGTTTCTTGTGAGCATACATTTTTGTTGCTCTTGAGCTGGTCTAATATGCTTTTCTGAACAGGTGTTGAAGAATTATTTAAGGAATTTAGAGGATATGTTAAAGAAACAGAATTTCCTGGAGGGGGAAAAACCATCAACTTGAGTGCCTCCATCTTTTTGTTGATGGCAGTATTTGCCTGAGGGAGAAAAGGTATTGGAAGGAAGATGTTTCTTACTGGGGGAGGGCGGAACAAGCATACATAAACATGCTCTTTAAACTTATGCAAAATCACAAAAGCAGGAGCAAAGAACCAAAAAATAAGCTTCCTCAGCAAAATAATTGGGTCAAAAAGCTAGAGTGGTGGTGAAAAAATGAATGCTTACTCATCATTCTCTGATGAGTAGACCTGCCTGTTTGGGCTTAAAAAATATAGAGTGGTGTAAGTATTAACAGGAGACTGTATGCAAACATTTTCACTTTTAATCTATTATTTGGATTACTTTACAGAATCTTTACCTGTGTTGTAGTACAGTAAAGTTTGGAACCAAAAAAGCTTCTGATTTTTCTTGAAGTTAGACTGAAGAGTTACTAGTTTTAAGCAATAAAAACAAAAAAAAACCAAAATCCCAGACAAAACAAAACCACAAAACAAAATAACATAGTTTTTAGCATTGTGCCTTTGGTAAGTTCACTGGTAGTAATGTTCTGCCACCACTTTTGCAGTGTAGCAAAGTATAACATCATAATATAAACTAGAACATGCGTATGTGAAGACTTACACTTTGTGGCTAATGCTTTTCAAAAGCACCAAATCTTTGCACCACCTCATAAGTTTTCAGTTTTCTAGAGGTCTTAACTTAAATTTAGTGATGTTCATTAAAAAATCTGGGACTCACAACGGATTCTTTAGGATACATGTTTGTTAAAAGGGCAAGAGCAAGAATGGGTGACTGTGACAGTACCTTCTGTTAACTCTGGTGTTTATATAGGCATGCAGTGAGGCTGGATCAGCTTTTGAGCAGGCATTCAGTCTGTTTTTATTACTTTTTTCCCAGAGCTGGTTTTCAGTTGTATCTGCCAGCAGATCCAGCCCATCACACTGCAGCACATGAATATGGCTGTGAAGCAGAAGGTGATGTTGTCCCTGGGCAGTAGCATAGCTCTGCAACAGCCCAAGTCAGCTCTGACACAACTGCTGTACTCTTTTGACTTAAGTTACCCATTTTTTTTTATTTATTTACTTTATTTTATGTTGGCTGCTGGACCTTGAGCAATTATTTGGTCAGTGTACTTTTTCTGATTAAATGTAATGGAGTTTGGAAAGAGTATGCTCTTGTGCGCATGTGTGCACTGTCTCTTGCTCCAGCCCTGCGTGTGGCTCCCCAGGTTAATGAGTGACAGCCTGGGAATGTTTGACATAGGGTGCTCTTGACCGCTGGCTTTTTGATGAAAGCAACTTTGATGTTTTAAATCGGGAGCAATAGGAAAGTGTAATGTGTTCTTTGGTTCATAAACAACATCTAAAACCTCTCGGTTGCTTAAAGAATAATCTATTAAATATTGTAGTTTCAGTCCTGTAGAAATATTTCAAAAAAGCCTGCTAAGCTTTGCACTGCAACTGTGAAGGCTGTTGGGTGTGCTGCCATGCTATCAACATTCCTATCTATCCTGAATTGGAGCTACAGCTCCATGACAAGTTAAATTAATCCAAGTCAGCTGCTGCCTCCACCCCCTCCTGGCCTGTGATTAGTGATCTTTTGTGTGCTTGCACTCACCTGACCCTGAGGTAAGCTACTTCAGCTCTCAGCTAAACCAGCTGAGAGCATAGTACATTGAAAAGAGAATAGATTTTTTTTTTTAATCATTTAGTTCCCCAAACCAGCCCCCCCAACAGACTAGACAATGCAACTGAAGCAGCAGAAAAACAGTAGAAATGGGTGGTTATGTGTGAGGTGGTCAGATAGTTTCAGCATGGATATGGATAGAAGCATTGCTGTGCCTGTCTCTAGTGAGACCCCACCTGGAGTACTGCATCCATGGACTTGCTCCAACAGGTCCATGTCCTTCTTATATTGGGGGCCCCAGAGCTGGATGCAGGGCCATGAAGATGATCAGGGGGCTGGAGCACCTCCTCTACAGGGTCATGCTGAGTGATAGCAGCCTTCTAGTACCTAAATGGGGATAAGTTACAGGGAAGATTGGGAGCGATTCTTTATCAGACAGTGTATTGATAGGATGAGGGGTGAGAGTTTTAAACTGAAAGATGGTAGATTTAGACTAGATATTAGGAAAGAAACCTTTATTGTGAGGGTGGTGAGACACTGGCACAGGTTGCCCAGGGAAGTTGTGGGTGCTCCCTCCCTGGAAGTGTTCAAGGCCAGGTTGGACAGGACTTTGAGCAACCTGGTCTGGTAGGAGGTGTCCCTGCACATGGCAGGGGGGTTGGACCGGATGATCTTTAAGGTCTCTTCTAACCTGAACCGTTCTATGAAGGGGCTTAATGTTTTCTGTGTGTTACAGCAAACACATCAAAGTTGGAGAATTGGTTTCCTCTACTGATGAGCTGTGTGCTCCCTGTTGTGCTGGATAGATATTGTGGTTTAGCTGTCTTGGGTACGATCTATAGAGCCTCTGGGAGAAGTTGTAGGAAGGCTTTGTGCGGTGACTGGAGGGCTTGGTTGTGATGTGCTCTTTATAGGGTGTTGAGGAGACCAGCTGCAGTCATAAGCTGGAGCTCTTGTATTTCCAGAGGCTGCACCTGTGTTGCTCAAGTCTGTCTCAAAATCAAGAACTACTTGAGAGAATTATTTAAAAACTAGCTGAACTGAAAAGCTCACACCTGACTGACCCACTGTATAAATAAGGTGAAAGAGGTGTGATGGTGTGTGTGAATGTTTTAGGGCTAAAACCAAAATATGAGCTGGTATATCAACATGAGTCCTCTTCAGTGCTGGGACTCTCTCTCATTGCAAACACTCACAAGTGGTGGGCACAATTTCTCCACCTGAATGGCAGAAAGACCTGGAGATACTTAAATGTATGAAGACTCTCTCACGTTCTGACCAGTGTGACTAGGTGGTTATACCACTGTACAGAAAACAAAAATTTTCTGTGTTTTCTGTCCTTTTGTGGAAGGAGGGGGCCAGCATCTTCTAATTCCCCTGCTAAAGGGGGAGATTTCTGGCACATGGCTACTTTCTAATTCTTGTAATCACAGGAATTTACCCTACAGCTGGACCTGTTGGTGCAAAAAGTATTCCTCCAAAATAGACTAATATGCAGTGTCCTGTAAGGAGGAGGAAACTAATTGCAATAAATACACCTGAATGGTGCTTTTGGTTTGGGTTGTTTTGGTTTGGTTTGGGTTTTGTTTTGTGGTTTTTTGTGTGTTTGTTTGGTTGGTTGGGGGAAGGTTTGCTTAAACTAAAATGTGACAAATTCACACATGGCAATGTGCAAGTATTTTAACACTGTTTAGTGATATATGAATATTTATCTCTGTGACCCTGGAAAATTTAATGGCATCCTTTGCTGTTGCAACAGTGACATTTTTTTAATTGAATATATCCTCTCAACCCCTACTCTTGGCTACCCTTGAAAAGGGTGCTTCCTTGCCAAGAGCCCTAAGGGTAAGGAGGGAAGCACTTCTGTAACTTACACCCACTGGGATCTTATCCATGGGAAGTGGTAGGTATTTTAAGGTAACTTAGTAGCTGAAACCTCTCCTTATGCCAGTGGATTTTTTTTGGTGTGAACGTTCTCTTTCATCTTTTGTAATTTGCTTAATATAAGGTATTTCAGTGTGTTTTTTGGATGCTTGAATGTGGAAAGGATGGAGCCATCAGCCATCAGTTTGCCCTGGCAGCAAAGAACTTGGCAACATCCTGGACTGCATTAATGGGAGGATGGCCAGGTGTGGGGGGAAATGACTATTACCCTTTAGTCCTTGGTCTACATATGCCCCATTGCCCCCAAATACTGGAAAAACCTGGACAAACCAGAGCAAGCTCAGCAGAGGGATACCAGGTTGGTCAGGGCCTGTGAGGAGCAGCTGAGGGCCTGAATCTTCTTCAGCCTGGGGAAGAGATGGCTTTGGGTGAACCTATCAGCAGCCCCCCACCATGGTGGGAAGATGGAACAAGAGGCTCAGGCTGGTTTTAAGGAAACACTTTCCCACCCTGAGAGGTGTCACTCGGAGAAGCTGTGCACTCTCTGTCCTTGGAGGTTTTCAAGGTCTGACTGGATAAAGCCCTGAATGATCTGCTCTGAGCTCATGGCTGAGCCTGCTGTGAGCAGGAGGTTGGGCTGAGACCTCCTAAGCCTGCGGAATGCTGTGCTCCTAAGTGGAGGTGTTGGGAACCTCTGGAAGCTTGGAATGGCACAGAGTTGAGGTTTGCTTTAATTGCTTTATTTTTTTGAGAGGGGAAGGAGAAAAAATAGGTAGTGTAGCTGACTAAACTATGAAACTTGGAGGTTGGTTGCAAGAATATGCAGCAGCAGAAGAGAGAAAAACAGGGTTTTTTGTATTTTTGGGTGAATTCGGTGGTTTTTGGTTTGTTTTTTTTTTTTCTTTTATTAAGAATACGAATCAGACTTTTCACTCTACAGGTGCCCACAGAGGTTTTCCAAAGTATGAAAACTCAAAAGCAAAGGTACTCAACAACATTTTGCTACATAAGTCACAGGTTTGCACACTGACAGCAAAAAGAATAAAATTTTGATTACAAAAATGAGTTGCCTTCAGAACAGATATAATGTAGCATTTCTGACATGTTTAGAATGAGATGATCAATATGTTGGTTAAAACAACTGCATTTTAATCTTGCAGAGCATGGTTTGATTGTATTTGAGAAGTTACAGGCAGAACCTACAGATTCTTTAGGTTTCAAAAATTTGTATAAAGATGCTGTTGAATGAAAAATACGTCTAAGAATGGTTTTAATTACTATGTCTAGTGTTAGTGCAGTCCTCAAACTTGCAAATAATTGCCCTGCTGTAATCAAGGAGCACAGTTATGAATACTCGTGGTCCAAATATTTATTCCAGTTGTAATCAAGGAGCACAGTTATGAATACTCGTGGTCCAAATATTTATTCCAGTTTTTTGACTGTGGAATTACATTTGCTTCCTCAGATGTTTTTATCTCTTCTCAGATTAAAATTATCTGTAGGTGTGAAGGAAATGTAACTTCATTGTTTGTGTACCACAGTATAGAAAACGTTTAAAAAAGAAACAGCATTTGCTTTCCTTCAAAAAAAAAAAAACTTAACACAATTTTGTTACTCCAAATACATTTTGAATGTAAGTGACATCTGATCGAACATTGGGACTTCAATGTGATTGAAGTGTCCTCAGAACTCATTAATATCAAAATAGAGGGGTCAGGCACCCACAGAAAGTATTCTCTAGTGGCTGTAGTGTAGAACAAATCTTAAAAGGCATTTTTGCCCAATAAAACTCTAGAAAAAATAAGGCAGATTCTCAGAAACTTAATCCCAGATGTGTTTGTAACTTGTGGTGCAATAAATAGGATAACTCAATAGGGAGATTTATCAAACTTATAATATTCTTTGCAGAACTATGGCCTTGAAACGGACAACATGAAGAACCTGGTTCTGAAGCTGCGAGCATCATCCAACAATCTGCAAAATTACATCAGCAGCCATAGGAAAAGTTCAAATTATGATGGAAATACCTCTCACAAGCCCCCCAATGAATTCCTTACTTCTGTGGTAGAGCTTATTGGTGCTGCTAAAGCCTTGCTTGCATGGTTGGACAGGTAAGAATAAAATCTTTATATTTTAATGTACTGCTATAATGAGTTATTTCTACTTGCAGATCAATTTCTAGATGTTTGGGTCTGAAGATCTTCTTGATCTTGCTCACCCCTTTTTTGTGTCTACTCTTCTGCTTCCACTCTTGCTAAAACTGGTGAAACTGTTAACATTGTGTGCTAACTGGTATTTATAAAAGTAGTCATCTTCCTGTTCATGGGAGATGACCAGTTTTCAGGCCAGTTTCTCATATATGTGACTTCCTTCTCTCACCTTCTCACCTTCTAAATTACTTGCTATTGGCAGGTTCCTTTCTAAAGAATTTTTAATGTTCTGCAGAAACTGTGACTTTGGCTCCATGGTGTGAAAACCAAGCAGTGAGAGAGACTCTCTCTCTACCTTTATTTTATTTTATTTTATTTTCCTGGCAAGAGCCAGAGTTGTTTTGTGACAGCTGCAGCAAAAGCAAACAGGCAACAGAACCGGTCGGGTGCTGGTTGGGATGCTGATCAGGATGACAGATGAACATAAATTCTCAATCCCCTTGCCAGCTTTCCAGAGAAGGAAGGTTAGGAGGAGAGCTGCACAGGGACTGGCAGCAAGGAGAGTTTTTATCCTTCAATATCCCCTCTCTCCAGTGAAGAGTCGGTTCTGCATCCAGGTGGTGACGTTAACAGCTTGTGCCTCTCACCTAGTCCTCTCCTCTCACCCTGTTGCTGGCAGCTCACCCTAAATTTCTCTTGCAACTCAGTGTTAGCAAGATGGCTGGATTGTCTGTTTCCAAACCTGCTGGGGTTACTTCTGAACACCAATTCTAGCCCTTTCAGCTGACTGAAGGGTTGGAGGTGAGACTGTAGGCTCTAAGCTGTCCTACTTATAATGATCCTTTTGTAAGGTTGAGTTTCACTGCACCTCTGTGTGTAAAATGTGAAATCCATTTTTCTTCTGTTAGTGGTTTTTTTATTTCTTTTTCTCTCTCTCCAGTCCAAGTTAAGGTTATTAATCAAAGACTTGGAAGGTGAAATCTATTCAGCAGCAAACCCAAGAGTGTGATTTTTATAATGCAGTCAGTGTGATCTGACTTGAGCATGCAGCTGAGAGAACTGTAGTTTGGAAAATTGACTGTTTCTTCTTGTTCTGCTCTCTGAACTTGTTTACCACAAGGCTAGATATTCACCAATTTTGGTGCAAGAATGGAGCAAGACTGTGCAGTCAGGAATATTTATACTGTAAAACCATGTCCTCGCACTTGTGTGGATGTCAGAGTTGCAGCTCTTGCTTTCACATGCTATTCCTCACCGATAAGGTAGGATGAGAGAAGAAAAGTCCCTCCAATCTAAGGGTAATTTTTTTCTTGTTGCAGGGCCCCATTTACAGGTATTGCTGACTTTTCATCAATGAAGAATAGAATCATTCAGCTCTGCTTGGATCTTACTACTACTGTTCAGAAGGTCAGCTGATTTCTTTTCCT
>NW_010177920.1:43949-45391 GCF_000695765.1 Mesitornis unicolor | reverse complement strand
AAACAAGTTGTGACTTACTTTCATTGGAATTATTGACATACAGTTGTATGCACTCAATTTTTTTTTCTTTAAAGGAGAGATGTTTTCACTGTCTCATATTTTGAGTGTTTAAGTAAATGTTGAACAGTGCTTTCAAAAAAGCAGAACTGATTCATATGTGATCAACTGAACTGTGAGAAACTGGTGACCAATGTATGTGGCATGAGTGCAGTAGAAAGAGTTCAGATAATCCCAAATAACAGTTTTAGTCACCAGTAGAAAAATTCGTTGTTTTGTATGGTGTTACTTATAAAAGAGTAAAGCAGTGTACATTATTTATGAAGATACAGTGATGAAGCATGATGAAGAAAGTAGTTGACTGTTTCAGTCAATTGTTATATGCATGATTGATTTAGTCAATCTTTTTTTTCCCTGTAAACCTGCTGTTACTATTATTATATTTCTTACAAGAAATGACAGAACAACATTCTGCAAGCATCCATAGGAGCTGATCTTCAGGGCATGTTGAGTTGCAGGTATCCTCAATATTGTGCTATTTCTGTGCTTATCTTTATGTGAAAGTAATTACAGCATTGGCCCAATACCACTTCTTAATGGTACAAGCTGGCTAGTCTTTAGAGCATAAAGACATCTTAAGATCCTTTCATTTCTTCTTAATGAAGATTAAGACAGTATCAGATATGCAAAAGTGCAGCTGAAGGAGTGAGAGACAAGAAACTTTGTAAATGAATGTGTTGTTAAAATTTAATCTGGTAAACCCCTTGCAAAGTGGGTATGACTTAATTTTTTACTAATGGTGTTCACAGTGAAGGAACTAAAATCATAGTGCAATAAAGCTTAGCATTTACCCTAGTTTCATTTTTTTAAAACTTCACTTTAAATTTTTTGTTAACACCTGTTTGTTTTTTGTAGAAAGTAAGGCTGGCTTTCCCTGACATGAGCTTTAATGAACTAAAGAAATCAAGAAACTGAAACAATCATTCAATCCTTACATTTTAGTGACTTAAGACTGGGTTTTCATTGCATTCACAAAGGTGAGGGGTAGATTATCTTATATGGAAATCCGTGCTACATGATTAGTGATACCGGTAGTTAAGTTAAACTGAAACATCCTGATTTAAACTGGTTGTAATTTACTAAGTGCACAGTCAGAGTGTTTTTGAGAGCAGTGCCTGGGAAGCCTATTATCACAAAACTGAATATGCTCATGACACTGAAAATTACAATTCTCTCTGTTATACCAGTTTTGACCCTTGATGCTACTTCTTGCTTGCATGGCAACAGACGTGCCCTGAGAAGGTTTAGTGCAGCATTGGAGGGGCTGTCTGCTTTGATATTGCATAGCAGCTGAAGGTGCTTAGTGGTGACATGGTAGAAGCTGATAATCTACAACAAAACACCGTCTCTGATTACTTTCTACATTAGCAACATCCACTTGATTC